>NW_021704317.1:0-896 GCF_003719485.1 Trypanosoma conorhini | reverse complement strand
AAGAAATGAACGGCCCTTTGCGGTTTTATAACAATACCTATGTTCCCGCCATACACCCCACTCTTTTTATTTTATTTTTATCTATTCTGTTTTGCCCATCCCCCCCATGTTACCACGCATCTTTCGTCGCCGCCGCGCCTTCCGCAGTCAAATTCAACTGCGGGTGGTGTATGCGCCATGAGAAGTTTTTCCGTGGGACCCTTTTTTTTTTATTATTCTTCCTTTCTACTCTCGAGTTGGAAGGCGTCTGCTGAAATGGTGGTTGCCCCTCCCTTTTTTTTCCTTCTCCACTCTTTCCCTTCCGTTCTCTTCAGAAACCCGAAAAAGGTAGGAAGAGAAGTAGTAGGCAGTAAGGCCTGTCAGGAGCACCGCCCTAAAAGGAACGAACGAGAAGAAGCAAACCACTAGACGTGAGTGGGTAAAAGTTGGCAATGTCCGTGGAAGCTGCGCAGACGTCGGACTTTTGGTCCAACCCAGTGGATCACTTCCGCCCCAACCTTAAGGCGCTGACGCTTTACGCCGACTACCAGTACTACGTTGACAACTGGCTTCACATCAAGGAGCGGTGGCTCTCACCGTGGTACCTGCCGTGGTGGACGCCCATGTATCAGCTTGGTACATGGTACGGGCAGCGCAGGAGGAACCTCTTCCTGGTGGAGAACCACCTCAGCTACCGACCGTACAAATTCCGCCGCAACGATGAGGATCGCAATAACCCGTATTGAGCAAATTATAGGGGAGAGAAACATATAGTAGCTGCGCAGTAGGAGTAGCAGAGGTGGACAATGTTTATTGCAGGGCGTGTAGTTGCGTGGGTGCAGGAACGACGGACGCGACAGGTACCAACGCTACGCAAGCGAAAAGAGGGCGACGGGGGGGGGGGGGGATGGAATGAA
>NW_021704318.1:0-26335 GCF_003719485.1 Trypanosoma conorhini | reverse complement strand
TAAGGGTATTACTTGTTTTTTTCCTTTCTTTTCCGTTTTTTTTTTCTAAACATCCCGTTGGTGTAGGGGCGGCGGCTGCCGTCTTTTCGCTCTGCTTCTCTCTTCGCCACCACCACAACTGCGACTACTGCCACCACCGGCCCTCTCCACGCGGAGAAGAGGGAGCGGGCGGTTGCGGTTGCGGGGGACTTTACAGACTCCCGCCTGGTGATTGCGTGCGGGGGGCGCTGCTTTCCTGGCCGCCGGGCCCTTGAAGTCGTCTTGTTTGTACTGTGCGTGCGTGCGGAGTGCTGAGAGCGCCCCGCGGCAAACCGCTGTGACTCCTCCCCACCTTGCTTCTCCCTCCCTCCCTCCCTCCCTCGCTCTCTCGCTCGCTCTGTAGGAAGAGGGGGGGCTGTGCCTTAGCCGGCGGTGGGTAGTCGCACGCTGCCCCGGCTTTCCTTCTGACTTCTGTTTGCGGAGGGGGCGTCGGGCAGTAGTCGTGAAGGTCCGTTTTTCTCGTGGGCCGGGCTCGAGGCGTTAGCCGCCCCGTCGTTTCGGCGCCGGCGTCACGGCGCCTCTTCGTCGCGGTGCGTGTGTGTGTCCTGCCGCGATGAACCACGGGAGTCGCGGTTCCTCCGCGTCCGTTCCATTTTATGAGTGCGAGGAGGAGAATAAGCGGCCGCGCGGCAGCGCGGGGACGTGGATGCGCCATTTTCTCATTCGCCACTCGGACCCGACCAGGCCGGCGGGCGGGGCCCCGGCGCCGGGCACTGCGAGGTGGAGGGGAAGTAGAGATGTGAATGGCGGAGTGGCGGCGTCGCACGCGTCCTCGAAGTTGTGGGCCCCGCAGCGGCGCTCTCCGGCGCTGCGGGACGCCACCGCCCTCAGTGGCGGGGGTGTTGCCACGACCTACGACCCACTGAGCTGCACGCGGGGCGGACGCGTGGCGTATCATGCGGAGATTGGACAGGCCGTGGTGAACACCGCGCACCTGCTGGGGAAGGCGGATCGCCTGCGTCGACGGACGGCGTCGTCTGTCCTTGCGGGCGCTGCGCCCCCCGAGAGGCGGCCGCGGCCGTATTATCTTAGTCATGCCGCCTCGCAGGCTGCGATGGAGGCCGCGCCTCGTGGCCTTCCTGGGGCGGCGCCGAGGTTCCAGGGGGTTGGCTCACAAGCTCTGCCCGTGCAAATACGTGAGCAGGGCCTCATGGCGCTGGAAGCCGGTGCGGCGTCGCCGTCGCCATCTCCAGCGACGCCAGTTAGCGGAAGCGGTGCCGATGTTGAGAGCAGCGGCGGCGCTCTGGCGCTCGTGCCGTTCGGCCCAATCGAGGGCCCAAAGAAGAGGGTATCGCTGCTGCGAGACAGTCGGGGCTGTCCACGGGAGGGTGGGGAGCCTGTTGCGTGGCGGCCGGAGCACGGGGCGTCGGATGCCCACCGCGACGGCGCCGTTTCGGATGCCGCGGTCAGTTGTAGCGTTACCTCCCCAACTCTGGGATGGCAGGATGTCGGCGACGCGCCCGCTGCTCCTGGCCCAACGCTCCACTACAAGCAGCTGACCGAGTCCTTTTACGGGAACTACTCGTCTGGGGTGCTTGCGCAAGAGGCCTACCTGCACTTTGTCGCTGGCATCAGCCATCAGCTGTTGAGGGATAGCCATGGTGCCTCGCGGCGGCCGCAGCGTGTTCGCGGCATGGTAGAGAAAGCACGACAAGGGTCCCGGGTTGCCGCCGCCCCCCACGGGGGAAGGGCATAGGTACCGCCTGGTTAGGCAAAGCAACTTCACACTCGAAGTGACCATAAGCTCCGTGCGTGTGTCCAGTGAAAGAGGGTGCAGATGTGCTTGTCTGCCAAGCCTCTCCGAACGGGAGGGAGTGATAAGCTAGAAAGCGGTGGGAGTAGAGTGACCGGAGCGGAGGCCGAAGGGGGATGCGGAAAAATTTCTTTTGCTCCAGATGTTTCCTGCCGCCATTTTATTCGACGTTCGTTGTTTTTTTTTTGCTTTTTTTTTGTGGTTTTCTATTCTCAGTTGAATAGTGCGAGGAGTTCAGAAAGAACTGAGAGTCTGCGAGGTTCTCCGCGGTATGTGCCTAAGTGTCTGCGTGTGTAGGGAGAGGGGTGCACACACGGGCCTGCTCGGGACGGAGAGCGGCGGCGGTGAGGGGGGGAGTTGTCAATGGCTCCCACCTCGTGCGTGCTTCCTTCGCCATTGTACGA
Source organism: Trypanosoma conorhini (assembly GCF_003719485.1). Lineage (NCBI taxonomy): Eukaryota > Euglenozoa > Kinetoplastea > Trypanosomatida > Trypanosomatidae > Trypanosoma > Trypanosoma conorhini. Next base: position 24,139 of record NW_021704318.1, on the reverse strand, counting down.
TCCTCTGCGTGTGCACCCACCGTTTTGTGTTGTTTTGCGTGACACTGCCCTCCCCTCCACTTTTATGATGTAGCGCCTCTCGCTGGGGGGCGTTTTCCACTGGGGCCACGCGCACGCAGTTGAGGTTGTGCCGCGTTGCACCTGCTGCTGGTGCGGCGAAGCGGCGAGCCCCCCCGCGCGCCGTTCTCTCTGCCGTGCGCATGCGCTGCCTCCCCGCTTCCTTTAGGCGGGTAGTGGGTGAAGTCTGCCGACCCAAAAGGCAGCCGCGGGGGGCGGAATAGGAAGCCAAAAGAAAAAAAAACTAGTGAAAAAAGGAGGAGGAGGAAGAAGAATAAACAAAGCGAACAAAAAGCACGGGAGTGTTTGGGCGGGCGGCAGGTGGCGGCAGTCATGTCTGGTGTCGGCACGCGTACGCCCTTCACGACCACGGAGCGCGGGCTGCAGCACCTTGTGCGGCGTTCTCCGCCCCCTGCCTTCGCCGTGGCGGGGTACAGCGCGGAGAACACCAGCTGGGATGAGGTGCGCCTCCTTTTGGCGGGGGCCGGCGGCATTGGCTGCGAGGTCCTGCACACTTTGGCGCTGAGCGGGTTCACGGACATCACCGTCGTGGACATGGACACCATCGAGCTCTCCAACCTGAACCGCCAGTTTCTCTTTTCGGAGGCGGACATTGGGCGCAGCAAGGCGGAGGTGGCTGCTGCGTTTGTGCGGCGGCGTTGCCCGGGTGTGAGGGTAAATGCGGTGTTTGGACGCCTCGAGGACCAGCACGACGACTTCTATCGGCAGTTTCATGCCGTTATTTTGGCGCTAGACTCCGTGGCGGCGCGGCGGTGGATGAATCAGAAGCTTGCAGAGATTGCCGTCTGGGAGATTGTGGACGCCGCGGCGGAGGGGGCGAAGGGAGGCAAGCAGAAACGCATCACCAGCTCGATCCCGTTCATTGACACCGGCACGGAGGGGTACGAGGCCTCCTGCCGCGTCATTCGTTTAGACACGGGAGCGACGGCCTGCGTTGAGTGCGACCTCGACATTTACCCGCCGCGGGAGACGGTGCCGTTCTGCACGTTGGAGAATGTTCCGCGTTCCCCGGAGCATTGCGTGCTTTATGTGCAGTTCCGGCTCTGGGACGTGCTGCGTCCGGGGGAGACGCTCGATAGCGACAACCCGGCGCACATTGCGTGGGTCTGCGCAGAGGCGCAGAAGCGCAAGGAGGCCTTTGGCATCACGGGGCCCGACATTGACTGCTCCTTCGCACTCGGGGTCGTGAAGAACGTTGTGCCAGCGGTCGGCTTCACCAATGCCCTGGTGGCCGGTCAGGCGTCCCTCGAGCTCATAAAGCTGTTGACAGGCGTTGCCCCATCGATGCACTGCTTTTCGTACTTCAACGGCGCCGCCGACGCCGGCGGGCTGACGTCGTACGTGACGGAGCTCTCTCCCAATCCTGCTTGCCCCGTTTGCGCCCCGCGCCCTGTCCTGCTGCTCACCCCCCACATGCACCCAAAAGACGTGCTGGCGGCTGTGGAGGAGCAGGTTGGCCTCCCCGCCGTCGCGCGTGGCGCACGCGAGCCCCCGGAGAGCTTTTGCTCCGACGGAACATTGTGGGTGCGCTTTGACGATGGTGCCGAGGTGTACCTTCTCTACAAGCAAAACAATCCGTTACGGACCCGCATTGTTGGCGACACCATTGAAGACATCTTCGCGGCAAGTGGTCACGCAGCTGCCTTTGCGCGCTGGTGCGGCGGAGGGGGAGTGACGTTTACCCTGCGGTACAGCTCCGCCGAGGTGCACGTCTCTGCTGAAGCACTCATGTCGAGGAGTGCGACTGCATGACGACAGGCGTAGTCGTGAGGCGCAGATGCAGTAGATGCTGGGGCACGTTGTGGTTGTGGGGTGTGTGCGGCAGGATCGAATTGATGGATGTGCCATGCTTTTCTTCTCCCTGTGAGGAGCAAGCAAGCAACGCATGGACTTATGCGTTTGTTGTTTTTATTTGTTGTGTTTTTCCCCCAAACTGACTCACAGATGCCACACACACACACACACACACACACACACACAGACTTTGCCAGTGCTTCTGCGTGCCCTTGTGAGGAGGACGTGGTGGGAGGAAACAAATTGGCGGTGATGACTACTTGCGGGCTTCCCCCCCAAACTTCTTTCCCCCTTTTCTCGTGTTGATTCTTTGGCCTTCACCAAAAACACCATTGCCACCACCAAACGACAAAAGTACATTGATTGTTCCCGTTTTGGTTTGCGGCTGCCGCTGCGCCGTTTGCTGTTGCGCAGCAGGCCGGCGGGAAGGCGGGTGAAGGGCGACGATGCGTTGGCTGCTGGCGCGGCTGCGGGGGTGCGGGGTGGGGCGCAGGGCCCGCGACCCCGCCGCTGCTGCCGCCGTGCGCCTCCCGCAGCAGCGGCGCCACGCGTCATCGACGGGGGCGACTTTTGTGGCGCGCGACGGCGGGGAACGGCACCAACTGCGCGGGAGCCGCCGAGGGGGCGAGGGCGCGGGCGCGGGCGGTGGGGATGCGTCCGCCACCAGCAACGGCGTGACACGTGACGCGGGGCCCGGAGGCCCGGAGGCGCCGGGCTTCAACGAGCAGGCGCTGACCTCTGCGCTGGAGGCGATGCATTGGGCCCTCGACTCGGCACCGCCGCCCCTCGTTGGCGCCGCGGCGACTAACGCGCAACTTGAAAGGGCACTTCAAAAGTGGCCAGACGTGGCCCGCCGCCTGCGGGCGGTCGCCATACCGGTGCTGCTGCAGGCCCCCGACACAACCGCGCCGTCCCTGCCGTTGGTGGCAGAGGCGTGCGAGACCCTCACAGAGGCGCTTAGCGTCGTCGATGAGGTGATGAGGGCCACAGGCATGCGTGCGGAGCGCATGTTTCCGGCGGCCCTCGTCGTTGTACTCTGGAGCCGTCTGCCGGGGTTTTATGTGCAGGCACAGCGTGCCTCCAAGGCGCGGCAGATCCGCGGCCGTGAGCCCAAACCCCCCGCTTCGCTTGGAGCTTCACCGTCGCTCCTGCGCGAGTTCAAGCGTGTCAGACGAGCGCTTGCGCTACGCACCCGCGAGTTAAATGATTTGTTGCCACCGTCCGTGCTCGTGCAGGTGTTGGTGTGCATGGAGCAATGCGATGCCCTTTCCGACGACATCATTGGCCCAATCGGGACGCGGCTGCTCCGGCGCTACAACACCTCCGCGGCTCCACTGACTGGTCCGCAGCGCGTGGCCACAAATCACCTTTTGTCTGCCCGCTTTGTGGCAACCGCCGTGACCTCGGAGGAGGTGCCGTTTCAGGGTGAAACCGCCCTCGCTTTTGCCCGCTTGCTTGGGCGATTGCAGGTGACGAATCACTTTCAACTGCACCGTCTCATGCACACCATTCTTTTACCCCAAGTGGTGGCGACTCTGCAGTCCCGTGCCACCGACGAGAAGGTCCTCTTTGAGTTGACGCGGTGCTACTCCCGCTACGCCGTGTCCGGCAGTGCCGTTACTCAACTCACAGCGTTATGGCTGCCGCACCTGTTTTCTATGACGTTGGACAAATGCTCTGAGCTCCTGAGTGTTGTGGGCGGTGGTGGCGGCCGTGCGACTGTTGGCGCGGAGGAGGACTATTTTCCGCTGATCGAGGCGATTCTGGCGCGGGCGTCGGCGTTGCACCAGCAGGTGAGTCGGGACGGCGCCAGTGTGGCGCCGGCTGCGGCTCTGGTGGTGTCGGCCGCCGCCGCGGAGGGGAGCGCGGCGAGGTTTATTTGTGCCCTGGCCGCGGTGAACTCCGCCCGCTGGGCGGAGGTGTACCTTTTGGCGGCAACGGCGCTGGAGAGCTGCTTCGATGAACTCTCCACGGCGGATGTCGCTCGCGTGACGAAGGCGCTGCTGCGCCGCGGCTCGCATGTCCCGTACCACCCGCTGCACTCTCGCTTGGCGCACCGCCTCCTCACCGACGAGGCGGCCCTGGCAGACGCGCAGCTGGGGGGACTCTCGCTGCTGGCCGCCGCGCTGATGTCGCCGCCGCCGCCGCCCGCGCCGTCCGCGGCTCGGGCGCTTGCCGTCTTTCGACGCCACGGCAAAACCCTGGGCCTGCGGAGCTTCGTGGCTGGGATCTGCGTGTCCCCCCTGGCGCGGCTGCCCCGTCGCTCGCAGGAAGGCGTCATCATGCACTTCACCGCCATTGCCTCGGCGCTGGAGGTGCCTTGGCTAGTGCGGGGCATCGCCGCGCTGACGTCGCAGCTACCAGAGACGGTGGATCCGCTTTCGGTGCAGCGTTGGTTTTCACGCTTCACAGCCGTTGACGTCGCCCGCCAGCTGGACGTTGGGCAGGCGGCGACGTTGCTGAACGTTTTGTCTCATGACGACTACAGCCGTGACTGCGCCTTGGCGAAGCAGGCGGTTGTGAGGCAGACCGGCAGGCTTTTACTACAAGACACTGTCCCCCTGGACACGGTGCTCCCGCTGGTCGCCGCCTTGCAGCGCTCCGATGTCTTCTTCCCGCACCTCTACTCCCGTCTCTGCCGTGTTCTTCTTGCAGATGTGCGCCAGGCGCCATGGCGACTACTCCTTCCTGTCTTTCACGCGATGGCGGACGAGTTCACGCGGCGGCCGCACGGCAATGGAAGCGTGTTCCGCGATGTATGGGAGCAGCTTCGGACGCGTCTCATGGAGGAGGCGGCCTCATCTCTGGAGGCGGAGGACGTTGTTTTGGCACTTAATGGGTTTGCGGCCCTAGATGGAAGGGATCGTCCTGTATTCGCCGTCCTGCTGCATCGCCTCTGGACTATTTATCAAGGCCTTGCTGTCCCTGCAAAGGCCAAAGACGCTGCTCCGACGCGGGAGCCACCACCACCGCCATCAGCGGCGGCGGCATGGGCAGATAATCTTCTTGCTGGCTGCACGCCAAGCGCGCTTGCTGTTCTCCTCACAACTCTCATTCATGCGGGGCAGGAGAAGGTCGCTGCCACGTTTATGCCCTGGGTGCTGCTGCGCACTCGCCCCGTCGTCATGGATCTTTACCCGACTGACGTCCTCCACCTCATGCCGGCCTTATTGTCTTGCTTTGCAGCGGCAAACGCCACTGAGGAGGCTGCCGACTGTGGCCGCACCTTGTGGCTGTGCAGTCCCGTGAATCGCACCATTCTCCACTCCACGTACGACGGTTGCCGGGAGCTGTTCCTGCAGATGTATGAGGATGAGGCAACCGCCAGGGATGCAAACGCGCTACGGACCCAGCGCGCCGAGTGGACTCCAAAGGTGCGCCTGTCAGTCTCGCGGGTGCCACGCTACCCGTTTGCGGAGCTCCTGATCGCACTCTGCCAGTGCGAGGTGCGGGACGAGGCTGTGGCCACGGCGTCTGCGGCGCGTCTAACGCGACGCTCCTGTGCGGTGTTGCCTGTGGCCGAGTTGGTGGATTTGACCATGGCGCTTTGCTTCCACTTTCCGCCGCCGCCGCGGGAGGCCGCAGAGAATGATGGGGCGGACGTCATGAGGGGCGAGGGCGACGACGGCCGCGACAAGGAGGCGGAAGCCACCACGTGCACCTCCTCCAGCGAAGCGAGGGAGAAGAGCGACGCTGCAGGCGCGCCCTTGTCCGCGCTCGCCCCGCACCGGCGCTTTCTACCACCTGTCTTGACCGCGTTGTGGGACCGGGTGGAGGAGCTGCAGACGCCGCACATTGATGCCCTGCTGCGGTGCCTGCGCCATTATTACAGCGACAAGGTGGACGCGGACTTTTTGGACCGCCTTGCGCGGCACAAGGCGGCGCTTGCCGAGCTGCGGACAAGGACTCAGCGGCCTCACGGGACCGCGACATGCGATGACGGTGGAGAAATCGTTGCGGCCGCAGTGTCGTCGACGGCATCCACCGCGGTAGCTGAGCAGGAACCTGTGAGTCGAAGTGAACCCACGGCGGAGGATCTGTTCACTTCGTGAGCTTTAAAAGAGGCTGAATAGGAGGGGCAGGGTTTTGTCCATGTGTCTGCCTGGCGCAGGCGAGTAACCAGACTTCCTATTATATGCGGGGAGTCCTCGTCACACCGGAGGGATTATCCGCCAACAATGGACAGCTCCACATTCTAAGTTTTTCCGTTCTTTTTTTTGCTGTTTGCGAGTGTGGTTGGTGTTATTATGCCTCTCGTTTTTCTTCTGCCGAGTTGTTGCCTTGACTTCTCAATGAAGCTACGACGAGGCGGCTGCATCCGCCGCTGCGAACATGCACATTAAATCCCTGTGTCTTTTTGCCTCTCTGCAGTCTCCTTGAGCGGGAATACCGCATCTGAGCACATAGACACAGCAGGGAGCGGGGGGAGGCGTGGGAAGGGTCGTGGTGGTGCACTGTGACCCTCGCAGGGGAAGCGACTTTTATCCACGAGCAAAGAGAGGGAGCAACAGAAAGAGAGAGGGAGAGAGGAGACACGGGGAATAATTAAAAAGAGGACATAGGGCAGGGAAAGGGTTGTCATGCCAAATGAGAGGCTCAGTGGTGGCACGCCGTTGGGCTCACGGTCCTCCTCCAGGCTTTTTGGCGCGCCGCTGCGCGCCAGCCGAGAGAATGCCGGGGCGGCCGTTGCCGCCCACTCCGCACGTGCCTCCTCCCTCTCCGTCACGGGGCAGCGTCTGTTTGAGGGGACGGACCTCTTCGGTGCGGTGGGCACGCCAAACACCCACGAGACGGGGGTGTTGCGGTCCGCATTCAAGAAGCGGGGGACGCGCGACGGCGGGGGTGAGGCGCGGGTGTCGCTGCTGGCCTTTGACGCCGCCGCTGCGGCATCGGCGGAGACGCCCGGCGCAAACGCGGAGGGCTACAACCTCGACGACCCGGATGCACTCTTCATGAGGGTCAAGGCGATGCAAGACGCGGCGGATGGACGGACGCATCTGCAAACGCTCGACGCCTCCGCAAGGGCGCGGCCGCCCTGGTGGCTGCGCCGGTTGGCGGAGTTGAAGCTGTTTCTGAACGCCACCTGGGTGCGGGCCAAGCCGAGTGACAGTGTGGCGGCTGTGGCGGTGCGTCAGCTAGCCGCCGATGTGGAAGCTGCGCAGGCCCTCGAACAGGCCGTGGCGGAAGGCAAGGACGGTGGGCTTTGCCGATCCTCCGCGAGAGTGCTTGAGCGGATTGAAGGCAACGATAGAGAGGAGGGGGAGGAGAGGGAAATGGCGCTGCTGTCGCCGCCGCTTCTGGAGGGTGGAGGGGCGACTGCCATCACGAAGGCGGCTGAGGAGCCTGCTGCCTGTGAAACGTTGACGCAGCTTGTGCCGCCATGGCTGTACGTCGGTAGCGGGATGCGCGCGACTCACCAGCTCTCGCAGTCTCTCGTGGCTCGGCAGGATAAGTTACTTGCGATGATGTCTGACGATGCGGAGGGGGCGGCGGCGGCGATGGAGCTGTTGGGTATTCTAGACCGTGGCGGGTACGACGGGACACAGCGGGTTTTGTTGTGTCCGGCGGTGCAACGCCTGCACGCGTCCGTCGTGAGGAAGTCCATCGTTATGGACCTCTTTGCATCGCCGACGCATCTGCGCAGAAACCGGGCCCAACTTATAAGCGACGGATTTCGGGCGCAGACGCCATGCATTCATGCGGATTACATCACGAATGGGGATGTTCGTCCCCTGTACGACGCCAATGCCTTATTTATCCCTCGCTCGAGCGACGACTGCCAGTCAAGGGAGGCAGGCAGAGACGCCAGGAAGTATCACTCGTTTTTTATTCATCTTGATTACATCCGCTTTCGCCCCACCGCAACGGTTGCGTGGCAGCATACCGGTGAAGACTTCAGGGAGGCTGCGACACCAGCTTTGCAGGACGGAATTTTTCACGCTGCGGGCGTTGCAAGCACCCCTGCAGTGGCCTCCGTTGCCGTTCACCGGCCCCAGCGGCAGCAGCGGCACGGCGGTACCAAGCCGTGGGTGACCTTTACGCAGGAGGACAGACTTGTCTCTACGATTTTGGACAGCTACGAGCAGTATCGCATGGTGGAGTTGAACCTTTTGCCGCAGCTTAAGAGCCGTCGGTTCTACAAGGACCAGATAGAGAACCTGGGGCGGCAGCCTCACCCTACGGAGGAGCAGAAACACCTGAAAGACTCACTGCTGCGACTTTTTAATCTCACCTGTGAGCTTGAGCGCGTGTATCTTAAGGCGATGCTGTCTGCCTGGCGGCAACTTGCACGGCTGCGCGGTGAAAACCCCGACGAGTGTTTTGCCCGACTTCCGCAGTCCAGTGTCGGGGCAGGCCTGGACGAGGCGACTGCCACGTTCCCCTTCGAGCCGCCATCGCAAGTTGACGGTGGCGAGGGGTTTGGATTGCCGCGCGGGTTCTTGGGCCTCTCTGCGGGAGCTGTGTCCCTGCTGAGCGACCGCCCAGGGCCGCCGACGCCGCCGCCGCCAACTGCGCCGTTTCGCATGTACTTGCGACGCCACGGAGAGGGGAGGAGCACGCTTCCCACTCAAGATGAGGATTTGCTAGAGTACACGCCTGTCATTGAGGGGGTGACTGCATCGCCCCAAGCTCCCCTTGACGGAGGTCAGCAACTATCGTCGCCGGCGCCTACATTGCAACAGGGCGACGTGGCTTCTTTTCAGGTGCTCGTGTTTGCTCGCACCAACATGGCGGTGCCCCCACAGTTTGTGGGGTGCACGGCCCCACGTGCGCTGAATCCTTTAAAGGTTCTCTTTTATAATGAGACCTTTGAGCTACGCACGATGCAGGAACCACAAGAGATACTCCTGCACATTGTCTCAGTGGGCGGGTCGGAGAGCGATTGTGTGGTTGCCACCGTCAATGTTCCACCTGCGCTCACACGGGCGCATCTGCTGCTTCCGTTGCAGGCCCCTATTTCTTTTTCCTACCGTGGCACGACCTACGGCAAGCACGGAAGGGGCGTCTTGCCAGGCGTTCTTTCACTCTCAACAACGTGGACGACGATGCAGGGGATGACTGTGGAGGAAATTGAGGGCCTGTTCTTGCGCGGCGAGGCGGATCCGCTGGATCCGCAGTACGGACCCTTGCTGGCCACCCTTAGGGCCCACTACGTGGAACTGCGAAGGGCCGCGGCGGCGTCGCCTGAAGGGGCGGCGGCCGATCCGTTGGGATCCAGCGATGGCGCCGCAGAACCGACGCGACGTAAAGGGCAGCGTCGCGCCGTCCGCGCGCGACCACCGCTCCCGCTGCAAGGCGCTGACGGAAGCAGGCGACTGGAGCTGCTTCACCGACGCTGGTTGTTTCGCGCCGCCCATGCCGCCCCGCAAGATGTGGCGGAGGACCGTCTTTTCTCGCAGCCTATCCCGCTGGAGGACTCGGAGTGCTGCGAGCTGCAGCAGCGCATAGAACGCGCCGCCGTACGCGAAAGACGTGAGGCGAAGTTTAAGCTGCCCTCAGATTATCCTTCGATTGGCGATTCGGAGCTGGATTTATTCCCCAGCGCACTCCTCCTCAGCCCACTTTCGCGCAAGCGCAAACTCCAGCTGTGGCAGGAGCGCCTGCGCCGCCTCAAGTCCCGCCGCCGCTCCTCCCGCGAGCTCGAGGATCATGAAATTCTGGAGCGGCACGTCACTTTGCCAAAGCTGCGCCCGGTGAGGGGCATCCGCCTGACCCCGGAAAGTCAACTAAACCCGCGGCGTGAGGAGCGGCCGAAAATAGACAAAATAAGCCGCGAGACCCTTGTGGTGAAGCAAGACACTCGCATTGTTGTGCACATCATGAAGGCGGCAGCGCTGCCGCAACGCGCGGATGGCACACCGCTGGAGCCTTTTGTTGAAATCACTTTTGTCTGTGAGACCGTCGTCTCACGCAGCGAGGTCGGCACCTCGCCGGCGTGGTTCGAAACCCTCAACATTCCCTTTTCCCCGCCCGACTTTGACGACGAAACCCTCTCCCTGATTGAGGACGACATTGTGATCTCCGTGTACGACAAGGTTGAGATCCCGATGGCCCCAACCTCGCTGCTCACGGGAGTCGTTTCCCACGAGACGCACTACCGAACGGAGCGCCGCCTGCTGGGGACGCTGCGTCTGCCGTTTTTTACCCTCTACGAGGCCGACCAAGCCCGCATGGAGGGGCAGTTTCCCCTCTCCACCCCGCGCTGGGCGCTGGGGTACGCCCCAGACCAACGCGACGCCAGCGCTGCCACGAACCCTGCAAAGTTGCGTCGTGGCTCATCTACGTACTCGCCCCCTTCGATTCAGTTGTACGTTGCGCTTTGGCCGCCACTTGGCCGCGCCACGCACGGGGAACTTGACCACGCGACAATTTCACGGCTTCTGACACAGCTGAATGTTTCGGCGCAATTGCAGTATTTACACGAGATTGCGATGAAGTGGAGACGTGATGCGTTGGTAGCGATAAAGCGACTCTCCTCGGTGAATCCCGTCGCCCACATGCGGGAGATTGAGCCATTTGTCTTTTGCACCACGGGGGATTTCACGCTGGTGTGCCGTTACCTTCTTGCGAATGGGGGTCCGCCGCCACTGACTGTAACAACAGTAGAGGAGGCTATTCGCTTCGTGTCGTTGTTGCCGTTTCAGACGGACCCGCTGACGTGGGGCGACAAGGATGTGTGGAGCACAAACGCGGAGCTTCTTCGCGTACGTGCAGGTGACTACGAGGAGCTTTCCCTTTTGCTGGCGCACTTCTTGCGGTTTCTTGCGCCAGAGGAGGTGACGTTCGTGGTGACAGGGAGAGGCGTCATCCATCATCGCGTAGTGTTGGTTCTGCACTCCTTTGCTGGTGAGCTTCGCCTCATTGACCCCCGCACAGGCTGGGTGAGCCCAGTACACAACCCGCACCTCACCTTCTTTCGCGACGTCCACATGGTGGTGTCGCACAATCAGCTGTGGGCGAATGTGCAGCTGAGTGGAGCCCCACACCGGATGGAGTGGAACCTAAACGACCGACATTTTTGGCTGCCCTGCTTTGCTCACGAGGACGAGAATGTGGAGGCCTGTTTGCCTTTTATTGCCGCCCTGCAGCGGGAGACGTTGCCCTTTTCTATGCCCGACCCTCAGAAGGAGCGGGAGATTGAGCAGCAGTTGCGCAAAGCCGTCCGTCGGGCGCTGGTTGGGTGGCGCAACAACCGACACCTGGCCTTTCACCACGGCGTTGCCCCAATCCTCCAGGCCTTTCTGAAGGATGCCGAGGATGAGCTCTGCCAGCATGCCAGTGTGCGGCACGAGGCCGTGACGGTGCGAGCCAGAGAGATGCTCAATGAGTACTTTAGGGAAGACCTGTTGAAGGACCCCTTGCGACGTCGCCAACGAGAAGGGGAGGACCGGAGTCGTGCCGCCGGTGGCGACGCCAGGGCGGACGTAACAAGGCCCAGTCTCTGTATTATGGGAAGCCCCGTGAATGCCGCCTATCAACCCAATGACGCAGCCTATCAATGTATCCTGCAGCAGGTGTTCGAGACCGCGGTGCATGAGGTGGGCACCAATGCAGTGAGTTTTGCGATCGGCGTGTACGTCAAGGGGTACACCAGTGAGGTGTACTCTATGTGGGTGTTTCTGGTGGCACTGTATGAGGTTGTGGCCTCGCCGTGAGCGTAGGCTTCCCGCATGCGTGTCGACACCTGCAGGCTTCCAAGGCAGCAACGGCAAACCCAGGTACGAAGAAAGACCATAGATGTGCACGGATATATTCTTTTATTTGGTGGTGGGTGGTGTTGTTGCTCGTGGGTGGGAAAACTGATGCGGAGGGTTGCAATGCCGTGCTCTTTTGTTGTTGTTGTTGTTACTGCCATTTTGCTTAAAATGGGGCATGCAATAAATGCGCGAAGGTGGAATAAACGTTCTGGATGCACCTTGCGTTCCCCCCCTTTCCCTGTCTTGTCCCTTTAGCTGTGCGTCGTTCTGAGGTAGCGTACAGCGGCCAGCAACCGCCGCCGTCGTCGTTGCGTGCGTGCTTGCCGGGGTTGTGTAGTACCACCCCGCCCCGGTCGTATTTTGGCTTCTGGTGGCGTGGCGAGCTCTTTGGCCGCCGCGCGGGGGGAAAGGGGCGGGGGGAAGGATGATGTCAAAGGCCGCGTACATGATGCAGGACCAGCTGCGCAGGAACTGCACCCTCATCACGGACGTGCATAGCCCTAACGTGTTTGTCGTCCGCGGGTTTTTGCCATTTCCACAGGGGCTCGCCGCGCTGGCGGTGCTCTTTCGCGGCAAGTTGGCCGCCGACGTGTACAGCCACCCCTACTTCATTGAGAAGCAGAGTGACCCCTCCCAGCCTTCCCCGCAGCTGCACCTCACCGAGGAGTGCCAGAGCGTGATGAAGATCATCAAGGGACTGCACTTCATGCGGGACGACAGCAGTAAGCTGGACAACACGATGGTGTTTCTGACGGACTACACGGTCGCGGCGAAGGGGAGAATGCCGACCTTCACAAGCGACGCGGAAGAGGCGGCTGAGAGGGCGGAGCGGCAGCAACGCCTTGGAGAAGACGCTGCGGCGTGGGAGGAGCGCGCGCTGCGTCACCGCTGGCGCAAGACGGCGGCCAACCAACGCCACAGCAGCAGCGGCCACGGCGGTTTCTCCCACTTCGCCCAGAATTCGCCGCTGCGCTCTCTCACGCGCCAAAGCCACTCCGCCGAGGAGGAGCAGGCGGCGTTAGAAAAGACACGCCGACTAGTTGAGCGGGACGGGGCCCACACTGTGCTTTACAATCCTATCGCAACCGATCCCAAAACGTTTGGCGCGACTGTGCGAAAACTCAACGAGGAGGAGCGTGTGGTAAAAACCATTGTTGTTCCTACACGACAGGCGTGGGGCAGTGTGAACGTGTGGGCAGAGGCGTTTCCGGACGCCGAGATTCTCTGCAGCGGAGCCGCACACCCTCGTGGCGCGCCGCACCGGCCGCAACAGGCGGAGGAGCGACGTGTGGGCGGCTGCATGGATATGGGCAACGGTGTCACAGGCCTCTCCTTCCCCGAGGTGGAAGCGGGTGAGTGCGCCAACGCGGAGGAGGTCAGCGACGCCGCCGCCGCCACTGCCGCCGCTGCAGACAGGGACAACGTCTGCAGGCTGTTCCTTCAACATTCCCCTGCTTCTAACTGGCAGGACGCTGACGACGAAGTACGACGCTCGCCTCGCGTCCGTCCGCTTGGCGACGTGTCTCAGCACCATATTACACCCAATATCGATCTTGTGCGAGTTGCCGGCGATGATGAGACGAACGAGTACGTTATTTATGATTCTGCCAGTGGAGCTCTTGCCTGCACGGACCTTTTCCATGGCGAGTACGGTGACTTGGACCCCGTGAACACGTGGATGTGCCGTGTGTGGTTCAAGTTTATGAAGGGAGGAGATTACAAACGCGTTGACGTGGTTCCACAACTAAAGTGGCTGCAGGTTAAGCGCCATGGAAGCTTGGAGTTGCTGCGCTGCACTGTGGACAGGCTCACCAGGGAGCGACCTGTCAAGTATCTCATCTATGCCCATGGGACCCCACCCCGCATAGAAAACCCCGCAGACGCTTTGCGCACGCAGTGGGGCATGCCGCTCTTGGGACTCCAAGAGGCGAAGAAAAGGTGTGCCGAAGGCGTCCTGGAGAAGACGCATGAATGATTGGGGAGCGACGTTATTGGTGGCTGCAACTTGCCTCTTTAGTTCACTTCAAGTACATATATAAGATGTGCGTGCATTCTTTTCTCCCTGCCTCTGACACCGTGTTTTTTTTTGATGTTTCCTGAAACCGCGCTCCTTCCAGTTGAACTGCATGTGAAGCAACACGGATGGGCCGAGCGATTACTGGCTGAACTAAATCCTTCGCTTTTTCTTTTTCTTTTTCTATTTCTATTTCTCTTCTTCGTTTTGCCGATTGGTGTGCGCCACTGAGGCAGAGGGGCTTCCGTTGGGGGACGGGGCGTTGGTAGCTCTCTGTGTGGTGAGGGCGGGGGAGGACTCGCGGTGATGCCGGCGCACGCTCAAGGCCTGCCACCGCCGAACATGAATTGGCTTGAGGTGTGGCGCACGACGCACGATAGCACGGTCGGCAACTTGGGTGTCGCGTGCGCGCTGGAGCCGGTCATGGAACAGCTTCGATGGACACGGGAGCAGAACATGATGTATGTTTACGGCGGCGGGGGAAGGAGGGCGTCGCAGTTACTTGCAAGCGGCGTGTGCGGCGGCGCCGAGGTTGCCACCCCTGACAGTGTGCGTAGGCGCCCAACCGGGCGCCCAGTTAATCCCGGCACGCCGCCAACGCCAATTTCTCCACTTTCAGGCAAAGACGAGATCACGCCGATCAACTCCAATCGCGACCACGACGATGGCGGGCCGGTCGCCGTTCCCCGCATCAGCGGCTTTTCTGCCCTTGTGCGTCAGTGGGAGACACAGGCCGCTTTCGTCGTTGCCAGCAACGGGCACAGGGGACGTCGCCGGCGACGGGTGGGGTGCGATAGTGACGACTCTCCAGACGCCGAGGACAACGACGAGGAGGGAGATGCTGCTCTACCTGAGGCGGAGGAAACCGCACGCCCCAGCCACTCCGGCGGTCCTTTTCATCTTGATTATTCTGCTTCACGGGATGTTCCTTACAACAGCGGCGAGGATTTATCCGAGACGCAGGAAGATGTAGAAGAAGAGGCTTTCGGAGACAAAAACTGCTTTGGGAAAAACGGCTACCTCGCCTGCGTTCCGGGCGACGTTTTCCAAAACCGATTTGCCTTGGTTCGTCAGTTGGGTTGTGGTCGCAGCAGTCGTGTGTGGCTTGCGGTGGACCTACATCAGTTTACTGTTTCCCGCCGTCAGCTCATCCGCGAAATTGACGAGCATCAGCTGTGCATGCATTTTTCTTCCCTGGACCAACCGCTCTTGGTTGCCATCAAGGTGTTCCGCTGCGGTTCGATGTATGAGGAGCTTGCCGAACGGGAGGCGTTGGTGTTGGCGTACATCAGAGAATTTAAAAAGGCTGTGTGGCTGCAGCGGCAGGTTTCCCTCCCTTTCTCCGGTGTGGACTCACATGAGATGTCCACCGTGCACACATTGCCGGCAGCACCGACTGGGGATGGTTCGCCTGCCAACTTCTCTGGCTGCAGCCGCCATTCCGAAGGCGACTCTCAAAGCAACTCTGAGGAGGTGACCCTGCCATCCACGGCAGGCCATCTGCCTTCTATGCGGGACCGCTTCACCCACCAAGGCGCGTCTGGCGTGCACCACTGCATCGTTATGGATGCGATGGGGGTTTCTCTGGAAGAGTTCGTGGGTGAGAGGGGGCCCGGGGGGGTGCCGGTGAGTGCTGCCAGTGGTATTATTCGCTCAGTTTTGGAGTGCCTCGCACTGCTGGCGACGATGCATATTCTTCACACGGACGTTAAGCCGGCAAATATTCTCTTCCCGGACTGCGAAGCGGGCACGACAAACGGCCTAAAAACTTTCCTTGCAGAACATTTTGGCGACTCTGCGTCGACGGGGTCAAAACTGCGGGCGTCGCACGGACGCGCGTCCACGACGCGTTCCTCCCGAACTGGAGCAGGCGAGAGCCCCGTGGTCTCACCGCGGCCGAGTTGGAATGATATCGTTGAGACCCCTCGCACGGGGCGTTATCAAAGTGCCTGCAACACTTCTCGTCAACTCTTTAAGGGAGCAAGTCCGTCTTGGGCGAGGGGAAAGCCCCTTTACGCGGTGCAGCTGGCTGACTTTGACCACGCCATGATGCTGCCTCCCAGCTTGAGGCACGGCCATGACGCCGTCGAAAAGGATGGGCCGGCCAGCTGCAGGAAATTCAGGGAAAATACGGTGGATGAGGCGGGGCTGCAGGCCCAAACCAGCACTCGACCCGTGGGTGACAGTGTTTCCGCCCTCAGCGTGTCAGGGCTTCAGTCGCCAGGGGCCAGAGGCCGGATGTCGAGCCTCGATGTGTCGCGTCAGCTGGCATCTTCCCTACACGTGTTCTCCCCGTCCATGTGCACAACGAGCCTTGTGGACGACTTGGAGCGGGATCTCCTGTCGAGGCACGACTATAAACGTGGTGTGTTGCTTCAGTCGCGGGAGTACCGCTCCCCAGAGATTATATTGGGGAAGGACTATAATGCGACCCTGGATATTTGGTCTGTGGGCTGCATTGCTTTTGAGCTTCTCTTTGACCGCCCTCTTTTTGACCCTGTTCGGGATTTTATGGAGGCCTCGGAGCGCGAGAAGGAGGAGCAGGCGGCAACGCCATGCGAGCGAGAGCAGAACCCTTCCATTGCCGCGGAAGTTCTTGGTGTCAATGGGGCAGGCGCCGTTTCTGCGGAGCGCGACAAAGGGCGTACCCCTCATGCTTTTTGGAGTCGCGCTGTTTACTTCGATGAACGTGAAAAGAATATTGACGTGTACCACTTGCGCAGCATCATACTTCTTCTTGGTGCCCCGGCGCCGCGCTATATTCTTGCTACTCCTCTGGGCGAATATGTGCGAGAGTTTTTTGACTCTCACGGTCGATTTCTCTTTCTTGGGAAATCTGAGCAAATGCAGATGTATTCTAATGATAGCGGTGAGACGAATTCCTTGTTTTTGTGTACGTGCCTTGGCGGCGATGCCTCCGAGGAGTTCTCTGAAGCTGCACACGAGGTCAAGTCCGCAGATGTCTCGTTAGGCGGGAGCAGCACTCGGCGACGCGTTTCGGCGGCCCATTCTTGCTGCCGCAGGGCGACTCCAGCCTGGCAGAGGCTGCGGGAACAAATTCAGCGGCGGCTGGGGAAGGAGGAGGGGGCGGCGTTTGAAGACTTCTTAAGGAGGTGCCTGCAATGGAACCCGGAGGAGCGGCAAGGCGCCCACGCCTTGCTGCGGGCCCAGTGGGTGGCTGCTGCCGAAGGTGCGGCCTCCGGCTGCGGCGCTGGAGAGGGGGCGAGTAACAGTTTGGCTTGACATGCATGCAGACAAGGGAGACCGCCCTGTGAAGGCGAACACCATTGAATGGGTGGGAATGTAAATATAAACATAAATATGTGCTCCTATCGTCCCAAGTTACATCTCTGCTGCTAGTGCTGCCGCGGCATCCTTTACGCGGAGGGAATTTCGGCGACGGCGGCGGGGGGCACAGACTGCCACTCTGTGAGCTATAAACGAGGAACCCTGGCAATCCACCCCATCAGTCTATTGAAATTACTGTGTTTTTTTTTATGTGTGTTTGTGTTTGGGAGAAGTCCACGCTTCAGTGGGGGGACACTCAGCGCGCACGGAAGCACTATTTTTCTCCTCCTGTTTTACCAGGCACATCCTCATATTTCTCTTCCCTCCTTTCCTTTCTCCCCTCTCCTCTCTCTCCCTCTCCCCTCCCTTTTTCTCTCTCTCAGTCTGTATGTGTTGTGGGGTACAAAATAAGAGATTTTTTTGCTTACTTTCTTTTCCTTTTATTTTATTTTTGCAAAGTGGCTGCTGTTTCTAACCAGCGAAACGCACCCACGCGCATTCAATATACATTGAAGTTGCGTGTCCGCCGCCACCTGTGCTGCCCGGCTGCCTATTCCGCGGGCTTTGGCTCTTCGCGGGCTTGTATTTCTTTTTACTGCTAGCTTCATTTCTGTATCGTGTCGTTTTTTTTTGCCCCCTTTTTTTTTTCTTTGTGTGCGTGTGTGTCGTCTTCTTGCTTGCCTCAACGATGCATAGGAGGCGGAGGCGGCGTGTCTTCACTGGCGCCACCGCCGTGCTTCCCCCTCCCCCCACCCCTTTCATATCCCCCTCAAGAAAAACATACAGGCGGCCATGACCACCGTGGCGAAGGAAGGACTTTCGGACAACTGCATTAGTCCACTGGCGGTGGTGGAGGGGCCGCACCCTGTACATTTCTCTATCGGTTGCGTTGTCCATCCGTTTGCAGTGATCGTTGCCCAGCGTGGACCGATTGACTTCGGTGTCTACTGTATTGTGGAGGAGCACGCCTGCATCATCAATGGCGAGCGGGGCGGCGAGGACGCGGCCACAGCCGCACCCCCTGCTGTGCCCATGTCCATTGGCCCTTACAACCATTTCAAACCCTTTTCTCATATTGCCAACGTGCAGCGCATTGGACACGGGAACCGGTTTGAAGCCCACTGCCAAGTGGGAGGCCCAAGAGGCGAGTCGCCGCAAGCCACTACCGTTGAGGACTATTCCGTCGTTGGGCCGTTTGTTCGCCTGTGGGACCTGCGGCGCGATGACGGCCCAAATTCCGCCTTGGCAGTGACGATTCCCTCCCGCCGGGTGTATTTGTGCCCCACGGACACGGAGGAGGGGAAAACGTGTGAGTGCTCTGCTTTGGCCCTCCTCTCGCCCACCCCGGTCCGCTCCTGCTGCTCTTGCTTCGGGTGTTGGGTGCTGCCGCGCGGGGAGCCGTTTGACGAGGAGGAGACGGATGAGGCGATGCGCCAAAAGTCTTCTCGTCTTCGTGTTTCTGGGGCGCGGTGAGACGAGCGCGGAAATGGAACGGGCGATGTCTCTTTGTTTGTTTGTTTGTTTTTTCCTCTTTGCAAACCCTTTCTGTCCTACCGCCCCCCCCCCCCTCCCAACGCATGCAGACGATACCCCCGCTTGCCGCATCTTTTTTTTTTTTCTCTTCTTTCCTTTTCTCTCCTCCTTTTCGTCGTCACGACAGTTTTTTTTCAGCGAACCAGCCAGTTTTTTTTTTTTCTCCTTCCAGGAAGGGAATACGATGGCCCAGCAAGGAAAGGTCGAGCCACAGGACCAGGACTCCTTCTTGGATGACCAGCCCGGAATTCGTCCGATTCCGTCCTTTGACGACATGCCGCTGCACCAGAACCTCCTCCGTGGCATTTACTCCCACGGCTTTGAGAAGCCCAGCAGCATCCAGCAGCGTGCCATCGTCCCGTTCACGCGTGGTGGCGACATCATCGCGCAGGCGCAGTCCGGAACTGGGAAGACGGGCGCGTTCTCCATTGGTCTTCTGCAGCGCCTTGACTTCCGCCACAAAGTTCTTCAGGGGCTTGTGCTTTCCCCCACCAGAGAACTGGCTTTGCAGACAGCGGAGGTTATCACCCGCATTGGCGAGTTCCTCGCGGAGGGGAACCAGTCGTTTTGTGCGACGTTTGTTGGTGGAACACGAGTGCAGGACGACTACCGCAAGCTCCAGGCCGGCAGCATTGTGGCCGTTGGAACACCCGGCCGTGTAGTGGACGTGACCAAGCGTGGTGCGATGCGCACGGAGTACCTCCGCGTCTTTGTCCTTGACGAGGCCGATGAGATGCTTTCCCAGGGGTTTGCTGAGCAAATCTATGAAGTCTTCCGTTACCTGCCAAAGGAGGTTCAGGTGGCGCTCTTTTCCGCCACAATGCCGGATGATGTGCTGGAGTTGACGAAGAAGTTCATGCGCGAGCCGACGCGTATTCTTGTGAAGCGCGAGAGCCTGACCCTGGAGGGCATCAAACAGTACTTCATTGCGGTGGAGGAGGAGCACAAGCTCGACACCCTCATGGACCTCTACGAGACGGTGAGCATTGCGCAGAGCGTGATCTTCGCCAACACCCGCCGCAAGGTGGATTGGCTCGCGCAGCAGCTCAACCAGAGCAATCACACCGTCAGCTGCATGCACTCCGAGATGCCGAAGCAGGACCGCGAAAAGGTCATGAGCACCTTCCGCAACGGGAGCTCCCGCGTGTTAGTGACGACGGACCTCGTGGCCCGCGGTATTGATGTGCACCACGTGAATATCGTCATCAACTTTGATCTGCCCACCAACAAGGAGAACTACCTGCACCGCATTGGCCGTGGTGGCCGCTACGGCCGCAAGGGTGTGGCGATTAACTTTGTGACGCAAAAGGACGTTGAAGTGCTGCGCGAGATTGAGTCGCACTACCACACACAGATCGACGAGCTGCCGGTGGACTTCGCCGCGTACCTTGGCGAGTAGCCCGCGCACAGGCGGCGGAGGGGCAACCCAACGGCACCTCCCGGGCGGACACGGCGGGGGGCGGCATTCGCATTCGCGGAGGGCAGGCGGCGCGGAGAAGGGCGACACCGCCGCGGCGGCGCTGCGGGGGTGGGGACCGAATGGTGCCTTTTGGCCGTCCAGCGCAGCCGCAACGTAAACAAACAAACACGAAAAGAAGGACGACCCGAAAGAAAAAAAAGAAAAGAAGAAGTAATAATAATAATAAAAGAAAAAGAGCGGAAGTTCTTCGCGCATGCAGTTTTGCCTGCCACATTAACTAACACGAGGAACCAAAAAAAAAAACGAAGAGGGAGTTAAAATCCACCCAACCACCACCACCACCACCACCCGCCGCCGCAGTGAAGGGAAAAGGCAGGCGAAGGGCGGAGATGGGCGGAGCAGGAAGGAGGAGGTGAGTACCTTCTGGCCCGTCTGCCTCCGCGCAAATGCGGCCCGGTGGGGGCCGCAAATTGCGGGTTGGTGCAGTGCGCAAAGACAAAAAAAAAGAATGCAAAGAACAAGTAATAGGGAAGAAGAATAAAAAAAAAGGTGAGATCCATATAAGCGCGCAAAAAAAAAGTAAGAATAAACAAAATGAAACAACAACAACAACTAAAAGAAAAACAAAAAAAAAGAAGTACAAGGAACGATAGAAGGGGGAGGGCGTGATGGGCGGCTTCCCACTCGACTGCTCTCTCTTATTTGCATGCGGCGAAGGCTTCATGCGAAGTGCATGTTCACGTTTCTTTTGACGCGGGCGGGCAGCAACGAAGGCGCTGGATAAAGAAGAAGTGAGGGGGCGGAGGAGATGGCACAGGAGGCACACGCACACACACACCAGAAAAAAAATGCACGCCAAGTACCGGCAGGCACACGGTGCCGTGAGAGATGTGAAGCAATCACGTTCTATGAGCACGTTGCGGTACAGTGTGAGTGAGCAGAAGGCGAGAGCGCGAGAGAGGCAAGTGGGGTCGCGGTAAGCAAACACAGGTGACCAAGCGACAGTCGCTTCTTCTCGCAAACCATCAAGGGGAAACGGAAAGAACGTGAGAAGGAAAAGCGAAGGAGTCATCACGGGAGCAGACTCCCTTGTGCCGACGACGCCACCACCACCACCACCACCCTTTTTTCCTCCTGTTGCACTCGGACACATCCACACGACACAGCGATGCACGCACAGCGAAGAGACAGACAGAAACTTACGGAATGAGCAGGGGAGGGAGGGGGGAAGACGAAAAAAGAAGAAGAAAAAAATGGAGTCTGGAGTAGGCGGGTTCTGTAGGAGTCACAGTTGTCATTGCTGAAGAGAGGAGAGAAAATAAGCAGCAACAGGGGCCAGCACAAGAGAAGGTAAGAAAGCTAATAATAACATTAAGTGAATGCTAAGACTCGTTAATGAACGAAAGAAGAAGAATATTGATGGCGTTTCACCGTGACATTATGAAGAGAGCATCAGAATATGACAAGACACACACGCACAGAAGTACGCAACCTTCCTGCGTAGATCTGTGTTTTCCCTTGCCCACCACTGCCGCCTGAAAGATGCCTGACTTAGTCGGAGCCACCTCCATTGCTTGGAGATCAAGGACCAAAGAAGCAACGGGTGGATGGGGGAAGTGGAAAAGTAGTAAACGAAAACACGTTAACGGGCAGCACAATCATGAGGTAACACTCAACGAAAAACAAAAACACGAAAGTAGGTGGGGGAAAAAAAATCGAGCGCTAACGTGTGTAAGCTGGGTATATATATATATGTGTGTATATCCATGAGCTTTTTTTCTTCTTGATGTCGTGTGTGTGTGTGGGCGTCACGAACACATATATATTTATGCTTATTACTATGGGGCTAATTAGTTGAAGAGTGATTCTGCTGCTGCCTTCCTCCTCTACTCCCGGAACACCGCATTTCCGCCGTTTTTTTTTGGGCGCCCATGCGACTCTCTACCTTCATGCGTTTTAGTTTATCTCACTTTTCTGTTGTTTCTCCGTACGCCTGTTTGTGCGTCTGGGCGTGTGCTTTTTGGCTGCACTACCTCCCTTCTCAGTGGCTCTCCTGCTTCTTCCTCCTTTCTCCACTTCACTAGCATACAAGCTCCTCTTTGGCTTTCCGTGGCCCACCGTGGCGAGTGAAGCCGAAAGTGCGGCGCAGAGAGCGGGAGAAAGAGAGCCAGCTTCATCGGTGTGCCTGGTAGAAAACAAATTTCTACAGGCCGCACATCCCCCTTTCTCACTTCCTCCCGCTGTGCCCGTCCCTCGGCGATACGAAGGAGGTCTGGCCCCAGGCTTGACGTCGGGAAGAGAACCCACGCGTCACCGCGGACGCGAATAGGACGAACGGCGTCTCTCGCGAGGTCTGTCTTTGCAGAATGGCTAATAGCGTAGAGGCTGTTGAAGTGGACGAGGTGCGGCGGGTGCTGCTCTCGCTGGGCTATCACAATCCCTCCGCAGACGACATTGCACTCACATTGCAGCAGGTGCGGGATGCCCGTCGCAGTGAGTCCGAGCAGCAGCAACAGCTGCAGCTGCAGCGGCAATCCTTCTCTCCCGTTGGGAGAAACGAAGGATTCCGTCCATCGTCCACGTCCCCACCACGTGCAGCCAACGACGTGACCATGGCTCCTCATGCAAATGAGCTCATTGAGGTGGATAGCGACGAGGGAAATCCGCGGCGGACCTCCACCTCACAGAAACAATGGCCTGGTTTGTCCTCCCACTCTGTCCGTGAGGGTCGCACAACGCCAATGAACTCAACAGGGACCGGGAGGCACCCGAGACGTGGGCGGGTTGCGGCGGCCCAGCCCAGTCGAGGAAAGTGTTACCCACCGTCGTGCCTCAGTGGGGGAAGCGTCGTGGTGGAGGGCCATACGCAGTCAATGAGGAGGGATCGTCGGGGTAGGCGTGGTGTGGACCCCAAGGAATCTTTGACTTTGGGATGCAACAATACCGTTTCAGCGAGAGCGTCGATTATGATTCCGACAGGCGGTGGCACGGCAAGGGGCATTGGGGATGGTGCCCCGCATCCCTTGGATTCCGTGCATGTGAACCCACAGGCAAGGTTAGGTCGCCATATGAGGCGGTATGAAAAGGGACTAAAGACCCTCTACTCGAATACATACGGCGATGAGGGGCCATACGAACCTCGGGACGCAGAAGAGCTCTACGATGAGGACGAAGAAGAATATGAGGATGATTATACTGAGTTTGGTTCCCATGAGGAGGGCGCCAGAAACCTGGCCATGTTTTACGGGGCTCGCCCACACCACCCTCCGGCCACACCACAAATGCCGCTGCGCCCTAGTCGAGTCTTACTAAGCCAGCGAAGTGCAAACACAATTTACAGCTTCACAGGGGATATTCGTTACAAGTACCGTGGCGGCTTGGGCGCGCCGTTATGTGCCGTCTTGGGACCAGACGGTTCCACGCTGCGACACCGGTCAGATCCTGTTCGTCGCGGGCAACAAATGCGGGATATGTGGAAAAGGGATAAGTTCCTTGCACAGCAGAGCCGAAAAGAGGATCGTTGGCGCATACGTCAAAGCATGCTGGCATGGGAACCTTTGTGATAAGGCTGCCCTTTTGATTCGTTTCTAGATGACTGAGGTTAGAGAATAGAATGGCCTTCTTTAAGGGAGACCCGACAAGTGAAAAAACATGAGCTGCCTTTTCGTCTTAGAGGTTAATTGGGTGATATGTGTTTTTGTTTTATGCTCGTTTTGATTCTTGTTTTTGTGCCTCTGCGTGGGCGGTTGTGTGGCTGCATCTCTGTCGCTCCTCTATGATTGCTAATGATAATACTCTTGCGGTGGTGATTATTATTAGTACTCTTTTTTTTTTTGTTGTCACCGACACACACACACACACACACACACACACGCACACGCACACGCACACGCACACGCACACATGCACAACTTCTCTGTGTGGCTCAACGAGGATGTGTTTGCATTCGTTGACGAAATCTGACGCTCATGCAGGTTTTTTCTCGTGGTTTGCAACGTGGAGGTCTCCGCAGGGAACGGGGCAAATTAAATTTCTTCTGCCTATTGTTTTTCTTCTCATTTCTCCTTGGGGTCTTTTGAAAGAGCGAGTGCGTGCGTGTCGGCAGCGTAAAGGTCGAGTGCACCGCTGAGACGGCTTTTACCATGGTATGCCCTTTCAAGCTGGTAGTGCGAGTTGTTCTTCTTGCGACTACTTGCAAGTTGCTGCTGGACGCCTATAATTACCGGCAGCAAACCCAACGTCGTGCCAGTCGTCCGCCAGAAGGAACGGAAGGTACCGAGACGGATTATGCAGCAGGTTGAATGAAGGTGATGT
>NW_021704302.1:16540-27748 GCF_003719485.1 Trypanosoma conorhini | reverse complement strand
GGTCTCGCCGGCGCTGCCTCGCTGTGCTTCGTCTACTCTCTGGACTACGTTCGTACACGCCTTGCAAATGACACGAAGTCTGCGAAGAAGGGCGGTGAGCGTCAGTTCAACGGTCTGGTGGACTGCTACGTGAAGACGTGGAAGAGCGACGGTATCGTTGGGCTATACCGTGGATTCGTGGTCTCGTGCGTGGGTATCGTGGTGTATCGTGGATTCTACTTTGGCCTGTACGATACACTGCAGCCAATGCTCCCCGTGGACACGTTTATTGTGAATTTCTTCCTTGGGTGGGCAGTGACAATCTTTGCCGGTCTTCTCTCCTACCCGTTGGACACCGTCCGCCGTCGCATGATGATGACATCCGGCGCCGCCGTGAAGTACAAGAGCTCGATGGACTGCATGATGCAGGTCATCAAACAGGAGGGCGCCGCTTCTCTGATGCGTGGTGCTGGAACGAACATTTTGCGTGGCATTGCCGGTGCCGGCGTGCTCGCCGGCGTGGATGCGCTGAAGCCTATGTACATCCGGTGGCGCATGGCCGATAAGTTGAAGAAGCAAGAAGAGCAGAAACTGCAGTAAGAATGTATTCCGCCTTAGGTATGTATGGCTTTGTTTAGTTTTGGTTCTGGATTTTTTTTTTTTTAGGGATTGACGTGTTTGTTACTGGTACTTCTAGACTCCTTCTGGGGTATTGACGTGACTTGTAACAATTGTTTTTTAAGTATAAAAAACGGGGGAGAAAAGGGAAAAAAGGCTCATGCGAAGGGAAAATATGTAGATAAATATATTTACATATGTTTAGTAATTAGGTTAGCAATTGGTGCGTAGAGGAAGGCCAACGGTTTAAAAGAAGAGCACGTAAGCCGCAGTGGATGAGGAGCATTTCTTGAGCTACAGTTGAATTGATGATGAAGGCGGTTTCTGTGCTTTCAGGATTAGGCTGTTTACTTGTTTTTCTCTTTTCTCTTCAGGACGTTGCGAAATGGTGAATATACCAATGGATGTATGCCTCTATGAGGTGTGAAGAGGGGGGGATTATTGCTTTTATATTTCTGTTTGACCTTTTGATGCGTTTTTTTTTATATTATATATATTTTTCTGTGTGTGTTTGTTTTACCAACGGTGGCTTGTTTCCCACTTAGCAAGGATAGGACCGATGAGTGGCGCATTTGGGGGGACCGCATTTAATTTTTGCGGGGGCCGGTCTTCCTTCTTTTCTTTCCTTGTTCGCATCCTAGGCCACCCTTGCCGAGACGGGCATGGAACACGCATGTGGGCGTTTTTGCCTTATCTTTTTTTTCCTTCTATTCCTTTTTCTCTTCCTTGTTGTGCGTGTTTTTTTTTTCTCTCTCTCTCTCGCTTACACGCACTGAAACGGCGCGGCCGGCCGACGGTGGGCGCGATTAGGACTCAACGAGGAAAGAGCAGCAGGTCTTGTAGGCTCGTTAAGCATGCCCCGTGGCCAAATCATGACGGGGCAGGACTGGGAGCCCCAGGTGTTTAACTTTCAAAAAAAGAATAACGCCAATAAGAAGCCTGGTCGCGTGAGCGAGACCGAGGCCAACCGCGTGCTGCAGCGCGGAGGGAATGTGGATGTGATGAAGAAGGAACACTTCCACGCGAATGCCCAGAAAACGGACCTTGGCGCCAACGCAAAGAGGTTAGATGAGGACACCGATATATTGAAGTTAAAGCGCGTGGATAATGCCTTGCGCATTAATATTCAGCGGGCGCGCCAAGCAAAGGAATGGACGCAGCAGGACCTGGCACGACACATAGCGGAGCGGGCCGGCGTTGTGACGGAGTACGAGAGCGGGAAGGCGGTGCCGGAGGAGCGGGTGCTGGTGAAGATGGAGAAGGCATTGGGCGTTCACCTGCGTGGGGTGATGGCCGGGAAGCCATTTGGAGGCAGCCACCATCAGCCACAGCAGGCGAAAAAGCCCGCGTGAGAACCCGCGTTCTCCGTCGTGTCCCATATCCATGTCCATATCCATATCTATCTTTCTTTATATATATCTTGTGCTGGTGTTGTATTTTTTTTTATTGGCTCCGACGCTTCACAGCCGCCGAACCGTGAAACAAGAACTGAAGGTGCGCAGTCGACATGCATTTGAGTAAAACGAAAAGGAAAAAAGGAAAAAAAAAGAAAAGAAAAACGGTATAACAGTGCTGAGATGAAAGAAGGACAAAACGCGGTGAAATCACCTTGAAGGTAAATGAAGGCAGTCAGGGGTTGCCTACAGCGTGAGAATAACATCAACCGAAAGGAGAAACTGCGGGAACAAGTGCTTATTACGCTCTAAATTTCAGAAAACGCTGCCTTGTATATTCGTGGTTCTGCGTATGTGTGGCTCTTTCTTTTTTGCAGTGTCAGTGGGTGAGGTCTATGTGTTTCTTTTCCCTTTTCTTGCCTTTGTTTTCTTTTTCCCGGTTCTGAGGACTGCAGGCGGCATTTTCCCCTCCGTGGTAACCCCGAAGAGCGGGGAACGCAACAAGAAACTTCAATTCCCTGAGAAGTGAACGGGCGGACCAACTGAGTTTTTTTTTTCGTCTTTACCACAGTTGTGGGGGGAGGCGAGGCGGCGGGTGATTAGCAGGAAAGCCAAAAGGAAAAAGAAACACACACACACACACACACACAACGGTCTGTGGGAGGGAAAAGTTGAAGGGCGGGAGGAACACGGCACACGCCACGTGGAATACCACCAAGCATTACCGAAGAGCACGTTAAGTAAAATTAGAACGAAAGAGGAAGAGGAATAAAGACGCAGAGGAGGGGGTAGTAAATGAATCGTTACACAATTTTAGGTCAACTGGGCGACGGCTCTTTCGGTGTGGTGAGTAAAGCCCAGCACGTCATCAGCGGAGAAATAGTGGCGGTAAAAAAGATGAAGCAGAGATTTTCTAGTTGGGAGGAGTGCCTGCAGCTTCGTGAGGTTCAGGCACTTAGGAAGCTGCAGCATCCGAATATTGTGAAGCTCAAGGAGGTGGTGCGGGAAAATACAGAGTTGTTTCTGATATTTGAGTACATGGAAATGAACCTGTTCAATATTCAGCGGATGCGGGCAGAGCAGAAGAGTGGGACACAGGGATGCTTTAATGACCGTGAAATTCGTAGTATCATGTGCCAGACCCTATTATCTTTGCAGGCAATTCACAAGGGTGGCTTTATGCACCGTGATTTAAAGCCAGAGAACTTGCTGACAAAGGGGGATATCGTGAAGGTGGCCGATTTCGGTTTGGCGAAAGAGATTCGCTCCCGGCCGCCCTTTACGGAGTATGTCTCCACCCGTTGGTACAGGGCACCAGAGATCATCCTGCGTTCTACCCACTACAATTCACCGATAGACATATGGGCGTGCGGTGTGATCTTCGCCGAGTTGTATCTTAATCGCCCGCTCTTTCCAGGGTCGTCGGACAGTGACCAGCTGTTCAAGATATGCTCCGTGTTGGGGGCACCAGTCCCGTCGGAGTGGGACGAGGGATACCAATTATCGCGGCGTCTAAACATGCGTTTTCCCACTGTTGCACCCACACCACTGCGACAGCTCCTTCCCAACTCCCCGCCGGCTGCCATTGACTTGATGGAACAGATGTTGCGGTTTAATCCAAGTGATCGTCCCACAGCTACGCAATGCTTGAAGCATCCCTATTTCACAGGAACCAACAACGTTGCGGAAGCAGGGGGGACGACAACGGCCCTGTATGCAGGCATTAGCACCGGGCAACCGCATAACCCGTTTCAGCTTTTCTCCATGCAGGCTTCAGCGTCCAATGGACCAGGTCACGGTGGTGTGGGTCTTAGGGCGAATGGGGGAAGCCCACCTCCTGCGTTGTGTTCTAGCACGAAGCTTCATTCCTCTGACTCAAGCGTAGCTAGACTCCAACCATGTGCCAATGTCGTGCGTTCTTTTCCACAGGGAGTTACTAAGGCCAGCACTAACGATGATGAGTTTAACTTTTAGTCCAGGGTGCGGGAGGGAAATATACTTTGGGTCGCGCCACTTTTGCTTGTTTTTTTTCCCCTTCTCTTTTTTTATTTTCGGAAGGCAATAAGAGAGGCAGAGCAAGTAAGACCTTCCTCCCCTGCAGACGCAGAGGCTAGAGCGTCGTGGTTGGTGCCAGAATGAGAAGGCATTCCTCATTACATATCAAGTTATTTTGATATATATATATATATAAGAAAAAAAATGTTTGTTTGTTTCTGTTTTGTTACAAGTAGCTTTTACTTGCTTTTTTTTTCTTGCGTTCTGTCCCCAGCCCATTCCGTACGCGCTCTCTGGGATGGGCGTATACTGTGCAGTGTAACTATATTCCCAAACAAGCCGTATCGTTATTGCCATCCGCCTAGGATGGATTTGGCGGCTTCCGGCAAATGAAGCTTAGGCGGCATGATGCGGGATGCGCCCCTTGTCTTTTGTTTTCCCTATTTTCTGTCTCGCTCTGTTTTGCGTTTTTTTTTCTTGTTTTTTGCTGCTACTACTACTAACGCTGCCGCCGCCGCCGCTGCTGGATGTGGTGTGGGGGAAGGGACCCAATTACGGTTTACTCTCACTTGTCAGAAAGCTGTTTTTGAAGGCGCGTGGGGGGGGAAAGAAAAAAAAGGAGGGACGTGATGGGTTGGCAGAAAAACAGGAAGATGTTCTTGATACGGCTGGTTCTCTTCTCGGCATTGGTGTTAATTCACTTGTCTCCTACGGAAGGGACTTTCTTTGCGGTGCGAGGGGGTTGCATCGATGATCCTGGAAAATGGACTGCGTGTGTTCACTCCGCCGCTGAAAATGGGGCCGTTGTTGCGTTTCTTCGTGCTCAGGAAATGTCTGCCGCCGGAATTGCCGGGTACGTGCAGGGCGGCAATGTCTATTGGAACGATGGGTCGGCAATGAACTGGAAGCCGCCCGGGTTTGACCCTTCCTCGGCGGCGGACGCCGGGTTTCTTGTGGTGCGAAGCGACGCCTCATGGGGCGTGTTGGCGTACGACGTGTTTCCGGACACAATCTTTATCTGCACCGATGGCGAGGTGCTGCCGGGCACCACAACCACGACTTCCACGGAGGCGCCTGCTACGACCACAACAGAGGCACCGACAGAGGCGCCCACCAATGTTTCTGAAGTTGTAGACGCTCTGGCAGGCGCGATGAGCGCGGTAGGCACTTTTGATATCGTTCCTTCGACCACAAATACTGTGGAGGTGCCTGTTAAAGCAACAGCTTTGCTACATCAGTTAGACGTACTTCGTCAGAGGCACCATTACTTTTTTGGTGTATACTTCGCAGAGAAGGGCGACGCTGTGAAACCGCAGGGGGTTTCGACCTTGATGCGTGGGACGGGATCGACACTAGAGTTTATAGTACCCTTGAGCTTGATGGACTTGGGTGTGAGGCAGTACCTGACGCGTGTTGTGGCCGTAAACAATTTGGGGACTTCCATCTATCGTCAAACAGACGCTAGGCTTCTTATTCACTCCGTTGAGGAGGTGCTACAGAACTTAAAAGGCAGTGTAGAAATTAACGAGGAGGACATGGTCGATGGTAGGGACATCATACGTCCACTGCGTGTCATGGGACCGGGTACCAGGGTGCAGCATACAGTCGCGGTTTCGCCGTCTGCTTTTAGTGGGCTTTCCCTCACCATGATCAACCATCGCAGGGTGGGAAAAGCCTGCGCACCAAGTAATTTGCCCATTGAATTTGTCTTTGCAAATGGTAAGTTGCAGCTGTTTCTTCCAAGGGAGTACGTGGAGCGCGTGAGGACGGCCCCGAGGAGTCTCTGCGCCTCTGTAGCGGGCAAACACGTCGCCATTGCGGCCCTTGAAGGGAGGCGATGGAAATTCACCGCCGCCAAGTCCAACTACGCGTGGGGGGAACCAATCCAAGTGCTGGCCTCGGGTGCCTCTTCCGCGGCTGTGGCAAGCAACATGTATTCGGCATTTCTTTCACACTCGGCTCGGTGTACTTCAGTAGATGATGGTGTTGTCTCGCTGGAGCTTGAGACTTCAGCTCTACCTGCAGGAGGTTCCACCTCATCTTTGCCCCGGGAGCAGCAGCAAGAATTAACGCTTTACCTCAACACTGCTTCGGCCGGAAAAAAGACAGGATACTTGTGCGCTCAACATGCATCGACCGGAAGAAAAATTCCTATTGTGTCCTTGGCAGGGTCACGTGTGAGGGTTACAGGTGAGCTGCCTACGATGCTTCCCTCCGGTTGGGTAGCTTTTTTTAATGGCTCGACGGGATCGATGACGCTGAAGGACGTTGTTTTGCCTTCGCAGTCCGAGAGTGATGTGGAACACTTTAATTTCGTTTTGCGACTCATAACGCAAAACTCCCTGCGTGTTCGCTTTGTCCCTTTGCCTGTTGGTGCTGGCTGGGCAACAAGGCTACAGAGGTGCCGTGGAAACACTGCAGGGAATGAAATGCAATTTGCCGCGAATGGGGGTATTCTGCAGATGAATACTCCTTTTTTTCCCTCAGATTCCGTCGGAGTTCTTTGCGCAGGTGCCGAGTATCTTCGTGTGAACTACAGGGTTTATGAGCCCTTGCAGTGGCTGCAGCGATTCGGCGGGTCCGACGCCGCCGTGCTCTCCGCCGTGCTCCCGAGTTTGCCAACTTCCGCTGTAAGGCTGTCGGTCACAAATTGGGATGTGTCTGCCCACTTTGCTGTCCGTCTCGCCGTAGATGGAAGATGCCACGTTGGTTTCACGGCCAATGTTTGGCAGGCTTCAGACGCAGCACACGCTGTTAGCTTCCCAAATACCGTTAGCGGAACGTTCACGCTTTGCGTAGGTGTCTACACCGCTGCTGGGGGGACTTCAATGTTTGTGTCGACCGATCGTAAGGTTTTTGTGATTTCCTATGAGACAGGTCTAAAGGCCTGGAAAAAGGAACAGGAGGTGTTGTCTGGAACGTGGACGCCGTGTGGAGCTTCTTCCGTGTGCGGGTACGTGTCCCCGCAACCCTTCTTGGAGGTGTGTGGACGCCAGACCGTGACGCATGCGTGGCCCAGCATTGTCACAGAGATGTTTTATTCCCTCGGAAGCCTCAGTGTGAAGTTGCGCGGGGAGGCTCAGATTTATCCTGGGGCCCTAGTGGAGGACAGGGTGTTTGTCAAGCGCGAGAAGTTCAGCTGCCAAAATCTTAGCCGCGTAGAGGTGAGTGGAGACGGACACCTATACAGTACATCAGCTGTGATAAACCAGGCGCACTCCGTGGTGTCGCTGAAGCCAAGCACACCTCTTGCAGGCGTTGTCCTTGGCTTTGCCACGTGGGATGAAGGCTGCGACTCCACGTCGATTCGACACAAAGTTCTTGTTTCCACCGTGGCCCCTGCTGCAGGCCCCGTCTCGGCCTTGGATCTTGTTTCCTTGCTGGGGGGCCGCGAGGAGATGTACTTTGTTGTGTGTGTGCTGCAAGCAACTTCATGGAGGACTGTGTCCCAGACGCACATCCACGCAATCCCCAGCGGTGCGGAAGCTAAAAGTGTCGGTGCGGATGCCATTGCGACGTTGAGCCCAAACGAACACGAGCGACTTCTTTACCTCTGGCAAACAGGAACAGAGGAGTGGAACATCGTGGGCTCCTTTCTCCCCAACGTGGCGATGTCGCTTGCGCTTGTCTGGGATAACGCTTCTTGTCATGCTTCACCCGCGTACGCCGCGCTTATGCGGTACGTTTCTCCCACTACGGCTCTGGTTCGTGTTGAGGCCTCCTTTATTGCTGCGGCGCCCACACCGACCTCGTTACTGTACCCGTGCTACTCTATTGAGGGTGCACCTGCCTTGCCACTTCGCATCGAGCAGCGCCGCAAAAGGTGTGTTGTCATCTTGAACCTTTCGCTTTCCTCCCTTAACTATCTTCCGCACTTTGCGATTCGCTACAACACAACGGAATACACCACTATCATTTTTTCTGACCCTTTGAACGCCCCAATCACCCAATTGGAGCTTTTCCTTCTGCCTTCACCCGTGGAAGCGGGTGCCGCTACCAGCTGCTCGCCCACTGCCCAGCGACACGTCTTGTCCCTACTGGTGCAGGTAAATGAATTTGGGTTGCGATACGTAACTATCGCGCCGAGCGTTCCCGCGATGCTAGGCTCTGCAGGGCGCGAAGTCTACTTGCGTCTGTGTGCTACAGCCTCGAAGGGTGTCAGTCCAAGTTTTGTTCAAGTTAGTGCGTATCTTGTCGTTAACAGCATCGGCTCAGTGACGCAACCGGCTCCGTTTTCCTTGGAGCTTGTTTTTCTTTCTTTAAACAACACCGGCCACCTGCTGCCGCTGCCCAAATGTGCAGAGTCCGTAAAACGGTACGTTGTTGACGCGACGGGTTGGAGCCTCGATCAACGAGGGATTTTGATAACCTCCAAGGGTAACAATCGCTTTCTTCTCTTTATTGAGCCCACTTTGGAAGTGACAGGCGAGGACGCTACCAAACAGTTGCGGGCTGTGTACAGGGCGATGGCGTCGGGGAAGCACTTGCCCCTGCGTGTTAGTTATGCAGATGGACTGTGGTTTGTTCTTTGCTCCGTAGAGGGTGTGCATCTCTTTAACCAGACGCCCTACGACGAACTTCCGCGCGTTGTTGTGACGGGGTTGGATGCGGCCAATGGTGCATACGACGGGGACTTGACGAAGCAGACTATTACGATCTTTTGTATCGTCATTGTGCCTGTCGTTGTGGGCTTTGTTGTCTTCTCCCTGCAGCGCACTGTGCCGCGGCTGAGCCTGCCAAACTTGGGCAAAGGCTGGCTGAAGCAAAGGAACGGCAATGGGAGAGGCACGCGTGCCAAGGCGGCCCACAATGCAGTTTTCGCCGTGCTGGACTGCGAGGGACCCGACTCCCCGCCCCCGCGCATCCCGCATTCGATGGAGACTGACGTTCACCGCGCCGCCCTTGCGGCGGAGAACTCCGCCGCCGGCCCGTTGTACGACTCTGACGGCGACGAGGCGCCCACCTCGTTGGGCTGCACGCCGCCGCCGCCGCCGCCGCTGCCGGTGGGCAATGCCACCTTTTCCTTTCGTGAGCACGGAGCGGGCGAAACGAGCAGAGATAGAAATGACGAGGAAAACGCGTGAGAAAAGTGTGCCCGAGCCGAACGAAAACCAACAACAAGAGCAAAGACAATAGCTTAATGGAGGAGAAACAAAAAAAAAAGAAGAAAAACGGGGAGGGGGGGGGGGGAAACGAAGCGGCGACGAGAAGTTGTGTATATTTTTAGTTTTATGCATTTTGTTGCTGGTTTCCCTGCTTGTGGAGGTTGTTCCTCTTCCCTTTCCCCACTCACCTGTCTCGTCGTGTTGGCGAGTTTGCTTCCTGCGTGTTTTTATTTTCGCTTGTTTGCTGTTTCTTCCTCCTTCCTGTCGTGCAGTCTCTCTCACGGTGCACGCATGCATGCCGGAGTAAGAACAAAAAGGGGTTGCACATGTTACCGCCCCTTCCGTTTTGTACTACTTTTTCTTTCCTTATATTTACATATATATATATCTCTCTCTGTGTGTATGTGTGGATCTTAAAGGGGGGGACATACATGCACCTCTGTAATTCTGTCTGTAATCGCTCTCTCTCCCACGTTTCTTTCTTGGTGTGTTCTATTTTTTTTTGTCGTGCGTGGAATTATCTGCCGTATTCCTCGACTGCGTTGTTTTTTTTTTTTTTTGCATGGGGTGACCCATTTTTGCACGCCAGTCGGATACTTTGCTTCTCTTCCTCCGGGTGCGTGTTTTTTTTTCTTTTCTTTTTTGGTGTCTCGAGAAGAACGCAAGAGAAAGCCCGTAATTTGTACAAGCATGTCGCGGAACGTTGGTGCCGAGGAGGACTGGGAGGACGTGGGGGCCGTCGAGGAGGAGGAGGAGGAAGAAGAAGACACGACCATCAACAACTCTGATGTGGTGATGCGGTATAAAAAGGCGGCCTTGTGGTGCAATGAAACACTCCAGGTGCTGCTTGATGCGGCCAAGCCTGGCGCAAAGGTGTATGACCTCTGCAGGTTGGGCGATGAGACAATCGCGAAGAAGCTTAAGACGATGTTTAAAGGCACGGAGAAGGGTATAGCTTTCCCAACGTGCGTCTCCGTAAACAGTTGTGTGGCACACAACAGCCCGTCAGCTGACGATGAGGCGGCCTCCCAAGAGATTCAGCTTGGGGATGTGGTGCACTTTGATCTGGGCGTTCACGTGGACGGGTACTGTGCGCAGGTGGCCCACACCGTGCAGGTAACTGAGAATAATGAGCTTGCTGCCGATGCGAAGGCCACAAAGGTCATTTCCGCAGCTCACAGCATTCTTAACACGGCGATGCGCAAGCTGCGGCCCGGGACCAACGTTTATGATGTGACAGAAATCATTGAAAAGGCTGCCGCACACTACGGTGTTACCCCCGTCGATGGCGTCCTTTCACACATGCTGAAGCGTTACATTGTTGACAGCTTTCGGTGCATTCCACAACGGAAGGTAGCGGAACACCTTGTGCATGACTACACGCTGGAGGCAGGGCAGGTGTGGGCGCTCGACATCGTCGTGAGCTCTGGAAAGGGCAAACTAAAGGAGCGTGATGCACGGCCGACCATCCACAAGGTAGCGCTGGACTCCAAATACGCCATGAAGATGGAGTCGGCGCGTGAGCTTCAGCGTGAGATTGAGGCGAAGTACCAGACATTTCCTTTTGCGCTGCGGAACCTGGAGACAAAGAGGGCTCGCCTAGGTCTCACAGAGATGGTGAAGCACGACGCCGTGGTTCCGTACCCTGTTTTGTACGAGCGGGACGGCGAAGTGGTCGGTCACTTCAAGGCCACGGTGCTGATTACAGGCAAGAAGATCGAGCCAGTGACGGGGCTCAGGCCGCAGAAGGCGCCGGCGCTGCCCGCGTACACCGATGAGCTCTTGCTGACCACAAGCAAACTGCCGCTTTCCCTCGAGGAGAAGAAGCGGAAGAATTAAGCGGCGTCCTCGCCCAGGAGCGTGCGCGCAATCCCGCGTGTGTCACGAGCGACTAACCAAACAAGGAACGAGGGAGGGAGAGAGAAGGGGGTAATCAAGGCAAGGGAACGGGCGACAAGGAAAGGAGGAAAAAGGAGGTAGTTCTCTTCCCAAGGCGAGATACTGCGGGAGGAAACAGGCGAAGCAACAACGAGAAATAATCCAGGGTAGGCGGGAGTGAAGGGGGGGGGGAAAGGGGGGGATGAGAAGAACGTCTTTACAGGAGAAAAAAGAAGAGC
>NW_021704302.1:6762-16070 GCF_003719485.1 Trypanosoma conorhini | reverse complement strand
GGGGGAGGAATACTGAAGAGAAAGAGTGAACTTGCTCGAGTACGTTCTTTGCACATAAGCGCTAACAGTTTTTAAAGAAATGAAGCCACGTTTTACTTCCCCCTCCCCCTGCTCTCCTTCACTCGCTTTGTTTTTTTTTCTTTTTATTATCCATGGAGACACCTCCCCGCTCCCCGCTCTCAGCCTGCTCCCTGCTCCCTGTCACACCGTTTTCTCAAGTGCTTCGCGTCACCTTGCCTCAGTTAGCGTGTCTGCACCACACCGCGTCGTTGCGTGCCCGTGTTCTTTTTTTTTTCCTTCTTCTGCAGTATCCTTTCTTTCTTGGGGATTAGCGTGGTTGGGTCTGTCTGCGTGTGCGAGAGCGGGAACCTGGCAGGGAGCGAGTAGTAAAGCGCTTACCGACAGGAGGGTGAAGACGGCAGAGAAGTGAAGTAACAGGAGCAAAAGAGGCACTAAAAACACCCTACCCCCTACCCACCAATAATAATAATACTAATAATAATAAAGGCAGAGAAGTGAAGGCAAAGCGAGGGAGAAAAAAGGGGGAGGGAGAAAAAAAAGTAGTAACTGGACGGTTGAGGTCATGAGCGGCACAGACGTTGAGGAGTTGCGCCAGGTAACACTTGGCAAGAAGCTAGGTGCCGGCAGTTTTGGTTCGGTCTACGCCGGCATCCTCCCCAGTGGTCGGTTTGTCGCAGTGAAGGAGTTGGAGCTCGCGGAAGATGCCCCCACCAACACTGAGGTGGAGATTCATAAGAAGCTGGCACATGAAAACATCATTCGATACCTTCACAGCCGCGTCGACGCCGAAAGCTCACCGAAGCGATTGTTTGTCTATCTCGAGTTTGTCACGGGGGGTTCGGTGACGTCACTTATGAAGACGCTTCCAAAGGGACGTTTGCCAAACCCGGTGGTGCGCGTGTACGCTCGCCACATGTTTTCTGGTTTGGAGTACTTGCACAAGAACCAGGTGGCGCACCGTGACATCAAGGGGGATAATCTTCTTATTTCTATGGATACAGGTATAGCAAAACTGGCGGATTTTGACCAGGCAAAAATTATGACGACGCATGGAACTCTGCGCAAGGCGGCAACTGCGACGCTTGCGGGGACACCTTACTGGATGGCGCCGGAGGTTATTACCGACGAAAGCGGATACGATCCATTTAAGGCGGACATCTGGTCCGCTGGCTGCACTGTGGCTGAGATGATAACGGGCCGCCCCCCGTGGACGCCAATGGCTAACGTGATGCACATTATGAACAAACTCGCAATGTCATCCGGGTGGCCCGACGCGGTTCCAAAGGATCCCGAAGCGTTGGGCTCCAAGCACGCCTATGACTTCCTAGATCTCTGCTTCCAACGCGATGTTTCCGAGCGACCTGATGCCACAACACTACTGAATCATCCTTTTCTACAAATCTAGTACGTTGATAAGTAAACTGAATGGAGGAAGGGAATGATGGAAAAGAAGAAGAAGTTAAAAAAAAGTACCTCGTTTTTTTTGTTTTTTCGTTTTTGTTTTGTTTTTTTCTTGAGCGTGTGTGTAATATGCGAAGGTAAAGAGCCGGATAGAGAGGTATTCAAAGGGTGGAGATGAGACTGACAGTGAGAGCGGGAGACGAGGAGCCGAAGGCGAAGAGGAGTTGCAGTTGGAGGCGAAGGAGGTTAAGTGAAGTGAATCCAAGGAACTGCAAAGAAGTGAACTAAAAAAAAAGGGGGAACTATCAAAAGGAAGGGGGGGGGCAGGGCTTGAGGCTTTCTGTTTATGGGCGGGTTGCCGGGAACACAGGAGCAGAGGGCCTCATAGTAAGCGCGGACACACAAACCCACACTCGAATGAAGAAGGGAATTTTTCTGTTTTGTTTTTCTTCTTTTTTTGGCTTCTTGTTTGGTAACGAGATGAGTTCCTTTTCTCCGCCGGGACCCTCCGCGCGTTTTGAAGACGGTCGCTGTTGTGTCAACTTTTTGTTATACATATCTACTTGTGTCAGCCTCTCTTGCCGTGTGCGAGTGTGTCAATGCGAGAGGCAGGGCGAGGTAGGAGTGCGTGGGTGGGTGGGTGGGGGAGGCTGAATGTCTTCCTCTGCGTGGGGCAGTATTTGCCGGCGGAGGGCGCAGGTGTAGGCGCGAGGCAAAAGTCATTTATGTACGTGTTCCCGTTTTTCTGAGTTTTGAATGCTCGCCTTTACTTATGCTCTTCAGCCGCTGGCATCCTTCTCCATCTAGGTGTGGAAGAAGCAAAGGGGGCGAGATGCACTGGCGTCGGCCCCTTTTTTTTTTTTGTAAATTATTATTATTATGGCTTTGTTTGCCTTTCTCTTTTCTCTCTCTTTATCTATATATATCTCTCACTTTACGTGTGCCGCTCCTTTTTCTGCCGTAGGAGGTGAGAGAAAGCGCTTTCCCTGTGGTTGGCGTGGTTTCGTTCATCGATGTTTATGTCTTGTTTTTTTTTTCTTTTATCCTCTCTTCCCGTCGTCTTTCTGGGCTCCGCGTGAGTATCTGCATTCACTGCGCACTAGTTATAACTAGAACACGCCAGCGCCACTAGTGTGTTTTATTTGTTGTTTTTGTACTTCTGAGCCCACTCATGGAGACGGTGCGCCCGCAAGAGGCACCGGAGCGGCAGAAAACCGGCGTCACTCGCGTGGAGGAGAAGTACCTCATCGACGAGGATGCCGTCGTCGGCCGGGGGGCGTGGAGCGTGGTGAAGCGGTGCACTCCCATCGCGCCCTACGAGCCCCCAGCGCTGCGGTCCGGGATGAAGGTTGTGGTCAAGATCATTGAGAAGGACTACCTCATCTCTCTGACAAAGGGCAACGTGGAGCGCGCCACGGCGGAGGTGAAGCGGGAGATCGACGTTCTGCGACACATTCCGGCTCACGAAAACATCGTGACCTTTTTAGAGTACATTGAGACGGAGAAGGAGTTTCTCCTCTTTTTCGAGGAAGTGCGGTGCGGGGATTTGTGCGAGATTATTCTCCAGGCACCGGACGGGAAACTTACTGAGGAGAAGGCCAAACTCTACACGTACCAAATTATCAAGGCCGTTCTGCACTGTCACATTCACGACGTGATACACCGCGACATTAAACCAGAAAACCTGCTTGTTAGTGACGATGATAACATCAAGCTAACTGACTTTGGGCTTGCCAAGCGCTCTAAAGGGGTTTGCACCTCAGCTGAACCGAGGAGCCTCTTAGATCCCGTTGCCCTTTGTATGCCATATCCAGGCGCCGAAAGGCTTATTGGGAAGCGCGTTGTCTGTTCCGACGTCATTGGTACCCCTCGTTACGGATCCCCTGAGATGTTCTACGCGAAATTTACGCAGACATATTACGATGGATTTAAGGC
Organism: Trypanosoma conorhini; assembly: GCF_003719485.1. Taxonomy (NCBI): domain Eukaryota; phylum Euglenozoa; class Kinetoplastea; order Trypanosomatida; family Trypanosomatidae; genus Trypanosoma; species Trypanosoma conorhini. The sequence goes on along the minus strand of NW_021704302.1, from coordinate 12,713 downwards.
CGATACATGGTCTGTGGGGGTGGTGACCTACATTACACTCTCTGGCAGCTTCCCCTACTCGGCGGCGGCACACGCCCCGGAGAAGGAGGTTTTTCGCACCATCATGGACACGGCACTGCCTGAACCACAAGGTATATCTTCTGATGCACTGGATTTTATTCAAAGACTTCTTAATAAGGATCCTCACAAGCGCATGTCACTCTATGATGCGTTGAGCCATCCGTGGCTCGAGGGAGTTGCAAGCACGAGGGGGTCGGTTACAGTACCGTTAATGCTTGAAAGATTTTCCTCATCGGAAGTGTCAGAGGCTTGTACTATGTTCGATAAAGAGGCGAAGGCCTTGCATCAATGTATACGTTTGTTGCAACGCGAGAATCAACGTCTTCGCGATGAACATGAAAAGTTTGAAGATACACTTGCTAAACGTGAGCGAGATTCACGCAGAGTCACTACACCGCGGCGCGCTGAAACACCCACAGGGGGCTCTCGCGTGCGCGGGGCTCGAGTGTCGGGTGCCTCTAGCGTCCTGCGTATTGGCTCACCCTCAAGAACGGGAGTGCGACCGGGTCGTAGTAGCGTCACGAATGAAAGCTCTAACGGCTCTGTCAGCCGGCCTTCGGCGCACCGGATAACTGCACGGAGCCCATTGGCTCGGAGTGCGGCAAGTACCGTTCGCCGTGGAACTCCTGCGCGCGCGGGCGGCACGACCCCCATGCGAAGCGGCACACCGTCGCGTCCGACAGCGCGTTCAACTTCTGCGCGGGGCATCTCGGTCCTCTCAAATGGTGTTGCGTCTTCCACTTCTGTCTCCCAACGGGCTTCCACGCCGGGGCGCACAGGCGTGCGCTCCGCCACCCCGTCGCGCTCCTCCGTTCTCAGTCACGTGACCTCGGCAAAGGAGCTGCAGGTAGGGGAGACCGTCACGTATAAAGGGTATCGCGCCGTTGTTCGCTTCAACGGCTCCACTGCCTTCGGCGCTGGAATTTGGATAGGACTAGAGATGTTGGAGGGGAACGAAGGAACAAACGACGGTTCCTCATTTATTGATAAGAAGCAGTACTTCACGTGCCCTAAAGGGAAAGGGGTGTTTGTGCGGGCATCGCAGGTGAAGAAAATTTAGCGTTGTCCGCTGCCTTTTTCGCCTTTCCCATCCCTGCCTTCGTCGTCTCGCCTGCGACAATGAGGGAAAGAGAGAGAGAGAGACGCAAGAATAGGTAAACCTACGTGCCTGAACTTGACATGTCTAGTGTTGCTTGTAGATGTCGGGCCCTAGAGTTAGATAAAGGCAGAGAAAGAAGAACATCCCTTGGTGTGTGTGTGTGTGTGTGCGTGTGTTGCCCCGAGGGTAGAGAAGTCGCGTCATTGTTTGTAGCTGCCGTTCGCGAAACCAGTGAATCATCCCACTTAGCCGTTCTTCGCCCTCCTCCCATGTGAGATGGAATGCCTGGAAACTAAACGGAAGAAGGAGTCGGAGGGCAACAACAACAACAACAACAACGCAAGGAAGAAGGCGCGGAGAAAGAAAAGAGGAAAGGAATGAAGGAAGAAAGGAGAAGGAGGGAAGGAAGGAATGAAGGGAGAAGGAAAGGAAAGAAGCGGAGCGCGGATTGGGACAAGGGATGAAGCGCGCAAGAGGAGGTGTTTGATTCTTTTGGGTTCTTATTCTCTCCGGTTTCTTTTTCTTCTTGGCGCCCACCACGTTACGCACGAGGAGTAACGCAACGAGCACAGCAGCATGCTTTTCCCCGCAATATGCCAGCCCCCTGCTGCATTGTTTTGTTTTGTTTTTCTTTCCCTCCTCCTTGAGGTTCTTAAACGGCGAGCGGTAAACAGGGGGATTGAGGACACTAACCTAGAGGGTGGCAGTGACGGTGTTGCCATTGACCTTTAATAAAGACCCCTCCTCTCCCCACACCCTTTTTTGTTTGCTGTTGTGGCTGTTGCTGGGTTCCTTGCACAAGCATAAGTCTGGGCACAGATGTCCGTTTCTTCATATCTGCACATGCGTGTTTCCCTCATTATCTTTGTCGCTCACCAGTATAAATTCTCCCTTTTCCTCCCTTTGCCCTTTCCCTCGTGTTCCCGCCGTCTTTTTGTTGTGTTCTGAAATATATCTCCGCCTTCAATTCCTGAGTCAAGTGGTGACAAACAATCTGGTCTACTTCTTTCTTGTGCCTCATTGCATGCAACTTTTTTTTTGCACCGATGTTTGTTTTGTTGTCTTTTGTTGTTGTTTGGTTTCCTGACTCCCAAAGCCACGCAAAGGATGCCTTTAGATGAAGGAGAGACCCTCTCGAGGGCGGTGCAGCAGCTTCGCCGGGCGTGCGGTGATGCGGCTAGCGCAACCGCAGAGTTGGGTACCGCGCGTGACACCATGGCACGCGAAAAGCTGCGCAGGTCACGTCTACTAGTCACGCAGTGTGAGGAGAAGGCGAGCGGAATTATTGCCTCGGGTGTAGATGCGGAGTTGGTTGCCCTGCGCGGGCATTACAACGCGGCGCGGGCAGACTTTGATAGGGTCAACAAGGAGGCGATTCGAAGGGAGAAACAGACGTGGCGCCCTACTTCGCAGGCAGATTCGGTGGAGGGAGACAGGCGTGGCGCCGTGGGCGCCTCCCTCTTGGCCCAGAATCCTGGGCGGGTGCAAGAGATCAGGGCAGTCGACATGTCGGGGCTCCATACGGAGGAAGCCCTCCAGCGGGAGAAACTCCTCGGCGTGCGCGAGATAGAGGCCAACATGACGGACCTCCACACCATGTACCACGAGTTTCATGATCTTGTGCACCATCAGCAAACCAATCTGGACAGTATGACGGAAAATGTGTCGGGCGCCAAGACGTCTGTGGAGGGCGGAAGGAAGGAGCTCGCAGTGTCCTCCAGACGGCAGAAGTGTGGCCGAAAGATGCTGTGTGCCATTGCTGCCGTGTTGCTCATTGTCATTATTGTGGTGGTCGTTGTGGTGCTGCTTGTGAAGCGTTGAGGGGTGTTGCGTTCTGAGTGATGGAAGAGTGTGTGGGGGGCGGGTGCGTGGGGCGTTCCGCCGCCGCCGCCACTCGTGCGCCCCCAAGTTTTACGAGGAGGCACGAGGTGAGGAGGGCGGCGAAGCGCCAGCCACCACAGAGCAAGGGCAGGCACTCCAACCCCCATGAAAAGCGAGGGAGGGAAGGGGAAAAGGAAAGAAAGAAATAAAGGCAAGTTTCCGCTTTTCACATGACGTATTTCTGAAAGCCGGTTGACTCCCTCCGCTTCAGGTGTTGTATTGCTTCTTTTTTTTTTCTCTTGCTCTCTCTGTGTGTATATATTTTTCCCTGTTTTAAAGTTTTCATTTTCCTTGTTCGTTTGTTTCCCGCTAGCGTTATTAGTGTTGCATCTTGTGGTGGCTTCTGCTTTTCTTCGCCCACCGTACCGGCGTGAATGGTAGTGGGGAACTGCAAACGAAGGGGAAGGGGGTTTTGGGTGCCAAGAACAGCTGTGCCGTGCTTGGGGTGAGGTGTGCGCGGTTGGCCTCTTCTCTTGCCTTCCCTCCTCCTGCCCCTCTCCGTTCTCCTCTCTCTCTCTCTCCCCACCCCATTTCTCTGTGTGTCTGGGTGTGCGTGTATTGACTGGTTGGTTTCGCCTTTTCTCCATCTACATGCCTATCTACCTGTTTATGTCTCCTTCTCTGGTGCCGTGGGGAGTTCAGTTTCATTGCCAACTACTTTGCTTAAGCCCGCAGCATGGACTTTTTGGACGAGTGCCACCCACAGCCGCAACAGAGACACGGGCAGGAAGCACTTCAGAGCAGCGAGCAGCACACACCCCATCAGTCGCAGCAGGACGCCGGCTCACTCTTTGGGGAAGTTGCTTCACCAACACAGGCGGCGGCGGCAAAGACGGCCGCTGGCGCGCCAGAAGCGGCACAGCCTGTCTACGTGCCGCCTGTTGTACCGCAAGCTGCCAACACCGAAGATTTTTGGTCCGATGACAGGGCGTCGCCGGCGTCACCGCTTCAAACCGAAACGAATGGGCGTGGTGTGACCGAAGCCGTTCAGAAGGAAATCGAGAAGCGGACACAAAATATAGATGCAGAATCTAAGAAAAAGGCGGAGGCCCAGAAGGTTGCCGCGGAGTCCTACATGAAGCAAGTAAAGGCCCAACATGAGGCGAGGCTAAAGGAGACGAAGGCGGAGAATATGAGGCAGCAAAAGGCGAATGAAGCAAAGCGAAATGAGTTCAAGAAAAGTGGTGCAGTTTGGAACGGCGTAGGCTTGATGACGGACCTCAGCAAGGCCAATGTGTACTCTAAAAGTACAGAGCGAATGAGGAATATTCTGAGGAAGCTAAACGACACCGCAGAGGGTGAAACGCTCCAGTCGTAGCGAAGGTGATGGCAACCACAATGAAACGTGAAACCCAAAGAAAAATACACGCCTGCCGAGCAGGGAGAGGAAAAAAAAAAAAGAAGGGGATGAGCTCCCCATAGAGCTCATGAGGAAAAGAAATGGAACTGAAGAGATGTGTATTTTGTCATGAAACCTCCGTCTTGTTTTATTTCTTGTTATATATCTCTGTCTCTTTCCATCCTTCCATCCTTCCAGTCGCTTCCGTTTCCGTTGCCTTTACTACTACTGCAATGAAAATGATGGCGCCCATTACTACTTCTACTTTTGTTTCTCTCTCAAGGCCCTGCTCTGTGATTGCAAGTATTGTGCACCTGCGTGTGTGAGTTGTTGTGCTTGTTTCATCTCGACTCCGTTCCAGTTATTTCGTTTTCTTTGTTTTTCCTTTATTTATTTTTATTTTATTTTATTTTTGTTTTTCATGCCATTTCGCCCATTCCTGCAAGGTTTTTATTTTCTCTGACTGAGAATGCGCGGAGGCCGTGGGGACGGTGGTGGTCGCGGTGGCCGTGGCGGCGGCTTTGGCCGTGGTGGGGGCCGTGGCGGGGGTCGCGGTGGCCGTGGCGGCGGCTTTGGCCGTGGAGGCGGTCGTGGCGGGGGTCGCGGAGGTCGCGGCGGTGGCGGAGGCCGTGGGGGTGGGGGCTCGGCGGTACGGGGCAACGTTTTCCAGCCGCATGCTCGCATGCGTGGGTGTTATCTACTTGCCGGCAAAGACACCCTCGCAACAAAGTCCCTTGTCCCTGGTGTTTCCATCTACGGGGAAAAGCGCGTCAGTGGAACCGTTGCCGGGGAAACCGAGTCCACCGAGTTCCGTGTCTGGAACCCGTACCGCTCCAAGTTGGCGGCAGCCATTTATTCGGGCGTTGCCCAGATCTATATGGAGCCGGGATCTACTGTGCTGTACCTTGGAGCCGCCAGCGGAACCACAGTTAGTCATGTTTCAGACCTGGTAGGGCCGGAGGGTGTCGTCTATGCGGTGGAGTTTTCGCACCGCAGTGGCCGTGACTTGGAGGAGATGACGAAGCGCCGAAGCAACATTGTGCCCATCCTGGAGGACGCCCGCTACCCACAGAAGTATCGGATGCTGATCCCGCGATTGGTGGATTGCATCTTCATGGATGTTGCCCAGCCTGACCAGGCACGTATCCTAGCGCTGAATGCGCAACACTTCTTGAAAGAAAATGGTGGGTTTGTCATTTCCATCAAAGCCAACTGCATTGACTCCACCGCAGATCCTGCTACAGTATTTGCCTCTGAGGTGCAGAAGCTGAAGGACTCCGGTTTGAGGCCCAAGGAGCAGGCTTCACTAGAGCCCTTTGAACGTGATCACGCCGTGGTTGCGGGGTACTACAAGTCGCCACCGAAGTAAGCCAGCATTGTGCCTCCCCCAACTCTCTGCCCTGTGTGCCTCGCTCTCGGAGAGAAAATGACACCGTGGGATGCGTCTAAGTGCGAGGTGATGTTATGGTTAACGCTAAAAGGCATTAAAATCCGATAATCAAACATGAGGGAAGAAGGAGGGGGGAAAGAAAAGAACGACGAAAGTAAAAAAGAAGGAAAAACGAAGGAAAA
>NW_021704302.1:2338-5919 GCF_003719485.1 Trypanosoma conorhini | reverse complement strand
ATTTGTCTGTTCTTTTGTCTGTCCTCCCTACCTTCCCCCCCCCCCCTACCCCCTTTTTTTTTAGTAAGAAAAAAAAAGGTTTAGGTGCCCGTTATGATTCATATTTGATGCGTGTCCCTTCATCTTTTTGTTTTTGCCTCACTGCACTCATCGTTGCTTGCTCTTTCCTTTCCTCTTCTCTCCTCGTTTTTGCGTTTTCTCTCGTGCTTGCGGCGATAAGAGGTGAATACGACCGGGGTACTGTCAAATGATACCACGCACGGCACAAATACGCCAACAGCAGGCAAATGAGAGGCGCAACAGGCTGGAGGAGAGCGCCGCCCGTGCGTCCCGGGAGGACATCTTCGCTCGACACAACGTCATGCGGGGCGTGCGTGTCGGGGGCTCGCGGCTTGCAAACACCAACCGCTACACGCGCCGAGACCCAAACCGAGGCATCATCACACAAGCGGAGTGGAATGAGCTGGTAGAACAGCATGAGGATTCCGGTTTTAGGTTTAGATTCTTCTTTATTGGACTTGTCCTGTTCTCCGTTGCTCTCTTGGCACTCGCTAAGTACGACATGGAGTTCAACGTGGAGCCCCCTCAAATAGAAAGTGGGAGAGGGTTTGGGGAGGTCACCTCAGACAAAGGCACGGGCATGAACCTTGAGGAGCTGGAGAAGTACTATGCGACACTCGGTGTGAAGGGTCGGCTTCGGCCCAGTGACACAAAAGCGGGGGTTGAAGAAGGGGCACAAGATGCGGATAAGGAGCGTCGGCGGGAGAATTTTCGCGTTCGCAAGGAAATTCGTCGAGCTTACAAGGAGCATCAGCAACAGCGAGGACAGCTTGTGCATTGTGGTCGAACCTGTGAAGCCAAAAGTAAGCAGGTGGAGTTGGCGTACAATCGCCTGGCTTCCCAGGTGGATCGTGAGCTATACGGGGTTCTGGTGGGCGCGAACGACACCAAGTCCAAGCGGTCGTTAGATGCTGCAGACCTAAAAAAGGCCTATGAAGCAAAGAAGAAGGAAGTGGAAGAAAATGAAAAGGATGAGGAGGATCGAGAGATGGCCTTGGAGGAACTCAAGGATGCGTATGACATTCTTGTGAATCCAGAGGCTCGCAACTACTACCTTCTCTACGGTATGAAGCCTCCGGAGCACATGCGTCACATGAGTGCTAGAAATGGGGGCTGGGGACAGGAGATGACACTGGGCGTGTACAAGAACCGCTTTATCCTGGCTTGGCTGGACTTCCTTCATGACTTTATTGGGCTTTGGGGGGAAACGGCAGTTATAATTGCAGCATTGGCCTTCTTGCTTTCACGTGTTCCAATGGCTTTAAAGCAGTCCCAGCGTCTGCTGGATGATCTGGATTGGGAGGCCTCTGTGGAGGATACGGAACGGGGCAGACGCAAAAACGACGAAAAAACGGAGTAGAGTTGGGGGGCGTGAAAGCGATTTTGACCAGTTGTGCGTGTGCGTGTGTCGTTTTTTTTTTGTCTTTGCCTTTTTTCCGCATTTTCTCTCTTTTTTTTTTGAATGTAGGTTTTTGTATGTGCGCCTCTTTTTTTTTGTGTTTGCGGCTGTTGCGCGGCTTCGTTTTCACCGGTAAGGCTCTTTTCTTTTTTTTGTCCACTTTGTATTTCTGCGGAAGGCTGCGGTTAAGGAGTTGCCTCTTTTTTGTTTTGTTTTGTTGGTGTTGGTTTTGTTTTGTTCTTGCTTTTATACTGCGCTGGCGCGGCCGATCGGTGGAAGCGGGACGGAGGACACAGACACACACACAAAAAAAAAGAAGACCGAAATAAAAGAAAAGAAAAGGAAAAGATATGAAAAGGAAAAAGAAAAAAAAACTGACGACGAAGCAAGAGAATAACTGTAAGTGGCTGGGGGTTTGGTCGCGACGTGCGCGACTGAGGCGGGACGGACGAGTATTATTTAGTTAAATAATACTTGTAGTGCTGACATTTTTATTTTCCTTTTTGGCTTCCGATTTTTGGTTTTTGCCCTTCTTTCCTCTCTCTCTCTCTCTCTCTCTTGCCGTGTGTGTGCGACGCATCAACAACCGCTGCACTCTCGCTACCCACAACGCCAAACTGCGGTTGCCGCAGGAGTCGTTTCAAGCAAGGCCACACCAGCAGATGCATAAGCAGCAGGACTACTACACCCTTCTGGGGGTTCCGAGGACGGCGTCCAAGGACGGTATTCGCGAAGCCTACAAGTTGAGGGCGCTCGAACTCCACCCGGACAAGAACCCCGAGGGAGAGGCCGTGTTCAAGTTGGTGCTGAATGCATATCAAGTCCTTGGATCCCCCACAAAGCGAAGAAAGTACGATCAAGAAATGGCCTTACGCGATGGGCGCAGGCCGGTGCCAACGGCTACCGGGCGCCACGGTCCAAGACCGACGCGGGGCAGCAATTCGAGCCCAAGGGCCCCAAACCCGGCACCCACCCCATCCTTTGCCGGCGGTGCCTCTAGAAAGCCTGTCGATGAAAACTTGTTCGAGGACGTTTACAAGCAGTACCAAAAGGGAACGTATGGAGGTTCGGCTCCTATGGGCAGGGACAACAAAGATGGTTTTCGTGGCGCGGGGGCAAACCAACAGAGCTTCTCGGAGTGGTTCAAACGAAAACAAGAAGAACTTAGACAAGCTGAAGAGGCGTTCAAGGCAAAGCTAGATTATGCGAAGAAACTAGAGGTTGAGGAGAAGCGGCGGGCGGAAGAATGGCGTATACTACAGCAGCGACGGGAGCGAGAGAGGGAGGAGGAGCTCGAACGTGCACGCGCCCAGCGGGAGTGGGAGGGTGAGTTGCTTCGTCGTGAGAAGGAAACGGCCTCGCGGATTCGCAAAGCGGAGGAAGATAAGGTAAAATTGGCCGCGTACTCTGAGGTTCAGAAAAAGCAACAAGAACATCTGGATGCTCATCTCAGAGACCTCGCAATGATGAAGAAGGAGCTCGAGGACGAACGTCGACGCCTGGCGGCGGAGCGAGAATTGGTTTGTCAAGAATCAACAGGCCAGCAAGAAGCGCGTCGTGAAAGACAAAAGAAGCGCGAGGAGGAAATGGCATTAGAGCTCCAACGCGCAGAAGCCAAGATAGAGGTGGCTCTCGCCCATCAGGCTGACTATGCGGCGTATGAACGAGAGCGCGAGGAGCAGCGGCTACGGGACGAAAACGCGCGCAAGCTTGAGGAGGAGTTTCGGCGTCAGACAAACCTTCACGAGGAAGAGACGCGGCGCCAGTTTGATGCAGCGCAAGAAGAGGCGCGTCGCAAGGCCTCAGAGGAGCTTGACGGGAAACGAAGAGCCATATTGGAGCAAATTGTCAAGGAACGGCAGCGACACCAAGATGACGTGGAGGCAATGCGGCGGGAAACAGACCGCATTGAGGCTGAGATGCAGGCAAAGCTTGATGCTTTGAGGGAGGCGAAGAAGTCTGGGCAACCGATCAACCTGGACGAGTGGAAGTTGTAGAGGTGCCTGCCACTTCGCTGGCACCGTGGAATATATGCGAAGAATGAAGACTGTGAAGAAGAGAGCCGTTCGCCTATTTCCAACCATATGTAAAAAAAAAGGAAAGGAAAATAATCATCACCTTT
>NW_021704302.1:0-2313 GCF_003719485.1 Trypanosoma conorhini | reverse complement strand
AAAATTAATCTATTCTACCTTTTTCTTAACTTTTTTTTTTTTTCGTTTTTTGTTTTTTCGTTTTTTTTTTGTTTCTTGAGTTACACGTATCATAGCATAATACTGGATGATCTTGCATTGCCATGATACTTGCAAGCATACAATGAGGTTCCCTGTGGGGGAGTGGAGATGCTGTTTGTGAGTGCGATGTATTTGGGATCATTCTATTTTATTCCCCATTCCCAGCTCTTCTATTTATTAGGGTTAACAGTTTACTGCGCTTATTGAAGGCTCTAAAATAAAGATGTACGGTGGATACGGAGGTTATGGGAGTGGAATGTCCCCCATGTACGGTGGATACGGGGGCTATGGGGGTGGAATGTCCTCAATGTACGGGGGCTATGGGGGTGGAATGTCCTCCATGTACGGGGGTGGGTTAGGCACAGTGGGGGGAATAACGGGCGGTATGTCCGGGGGCATGATTAACGGGGGCATGCCGGAGGGAATGAATGGGCTCGCAACAGTGCCCAATGGGCAGGGAATAAATAATAGTATCCTGCCGCCGCAATCGGATCAATCTCAGGCACATGTGCCCAGTAGGCCGCCTGCTATCGAGGAGGGCCCGCGTGAACGCCGGGAGCGTCGAAGACAGGAGCGGAAAGAGAGGAAGGAGGCGCTTGAAAAGCAGCGCCAACAAAAGAGGCAGTTTCTTATACATTCGGCCATTGAAATTACGGGTCACGTGTTGCAGACCCTGGTTCAAATCCTGCGTTCAGGTCTAGAGCTGTTTGGAGTCGGATTCGGAACATACTACAGTATTAAGGCCCTGAAGGCTCTTCTCAAAAGCCAAGAGGACAGCATTTCACGCAAGGCTACAAAAGAGACGTTCACAAGGGCGAGGAAGGAGGTGACGGGTGGGGGTGCGACGCCTGGGCCGAAGAAATGGAAAGGATGGCTTTTGGTATTCGCACTTTTTTTCCTAATGGAGACGATCTACGGTATGCAACGGCGTTACCGTGAGGCACACGATCGGCGAACGACGCGTCGCGAAGGGCGTGGTATGCTTACCAACAAATACGATGAAAGTTTGGCGGAAAGTCTTTCACAGAGTGAGGAGCTAAGTAGCGATGAGGCGTCCTCAGAGTGTTCCATTGCTTCCACGGCGTCCGTGCCCGGCGAAGTCGACAATAAGAGTGGTCAGGGCAAACGTGTTTTTGTTGCCGTGTTTGACTACGATGCCCCAGAAGAGGAGGGGTTCATTGGTTTTAAGGCAGGTGACCGCTTTGTCGTTGAGGAATACGCGGAGAATGGATGGTGTGAGGCATGCCACATTGACGCATATGAACGGTCCGTAAGTGCAGGGCTTGTCCCTGGCAACTTTCTGCGCCCACTGGAGGGAGGGACGAAACTCTAATGCACCGGCCAATTATCATCTTTTCTTTCGCTTCCACGCAGAGTTATTACAGTCGGGGTGCCATGCAACTACGGGTATGAAACAAGATTTTTCCGTGCTCTCCACGCTGCATGTTACTAGGTTCCCCTCCATTTAAGTACGCGTAGAATTACCTTCCCCAAAGGATACGGGGAAACAAGACGTCCTGTGAGGTTATATGACACTCTTTCTCTATTATTATGAGCATTTATAATATGTTTATTTTTCTGCCGCCTTTCTCCCGCTCTCCCTCTCTATACAAAATATATATATATATATATATCTTTCTTCCAGCTCTTCCCTTCCATGTAACTATTCCTGACAAAGTCATGTTTATATATATATATATATATCTTCTCTCCACAATTTTACTACTTTTCACTTAGCCGCTTGTTGAGGAGATACCGGACAACAATGGCTGACGCCCAACCCGCACCTTCTGGTGAGCAGCGCGGCTTCGGCCGGGGCCGTGGTGGTCGTGGTGGCCGTGGTGGTCGCGGTGGCCGCGGTGGCAGCAACGAGAAGGAGGAGTGGGTCCCTTGCACGAAGCTGGGACGCCTTGTGAAGGAGCAGAAGATAAACTCGCTGGAGGAGATCTTCCTCTTCTCGATGCCCATCAAGGAGCACCAGATTGTGGACCAGCTCATCAGTGAGAGTGAGATGCGCGACGAGCTGATGCTCATTGTCCCTGTGCAGAAGGCGACGTCGGCCGGCCAGCGCACGCGCTTCAAGGCCTTCAACATTATTGGCGACGGCAACGGCCACATCGGTGTCGGCGCGCGCGTCGGCAAGGAGGTGTCGCTGGCCATTCGCGCCTCGATGGTCGCGGCGAAGCTGAACATTGTTCCCGTGCGCCGCGGCTACTGGGGCAACAAGATTGGTGAGCCGCACACAATCCCGAT
>NW_021704315.1:9873-26575 GCF_003719485.1 Trypanosoma conorhini | reverse complement strand
GTGTGTTGTAGGAGAAAAAGAGTGCGTGTATGAGGGCGACATTCATGACGGCTCCCTAGCAGGTACGCTTTCTTCGCTTAGTTTTGTGTGTGCTTATGTTCTCTTCTTTTTGTTCTTTTTTCCAATTATTTATTTTTTATTTTTATTTTTTGTTGCTGCTGTGCATGCGTGCCGGGTAGGCGGGTGCTTGCCGTCGGTCTTTCTCTGCCTGTCGCTGTGGGCCGCCGCCGCAGATGCAGCAGGATCTGAGTTATCCCACAAAGTGCAGGGACATGACTCTCCTTCGTGAGTCGCTGCAGCGGTTTGAGAAGGCAATGCAGCGCACCATGCTGGTGATGAAGGAGATGCGGAACGCGCTGGAGGAGGTGAGCGTGGCGTTCCAGGGCCTGACCTCCCTGAGTTGCTGCGGCGACGGCGCCAAGGCGACGATGCGGCGCTTCGTGGCGGAGATGCGGGAGTTGAAGGATGGACCGACGTTCCTGCAGTACAACAAACGCGTCCACGAGGACGTGGTGGAGCCTGTGAAGCAACTGTGTGCGCGACTGACAGACGCGGAGTCCCGCGCACGTCAGCGCGACGAGGCGCTGAGGCAGTACGAGGCCCTGCGGAGGGAAGTGGCGAGGAAGGAGGAGAAGTACGCCAGGCGCCACAAGAGCCTCGCCGAAAGCAAGACGTACACGAAGAAGACCGACCTCCGTGAGGCGAAGCTGAAGGTCTGTGCGGCGATGACCGCCGCCTTCAACCAGTCGTTTGAAAGACTCCTGCTGCAGACGGCGACGGTGACGGAGGCCACGATGCGCCGCTACATCTACTTGAATGCGGCGTTCCTTGTCGCTGTTGTGTACGCGTTTCATAGGGCCGCAACGTCAGCGGAGTTGCGGCCGGCGCAGCAGCTGCCGTCGGTGCCGTCTGACACTCATCTGGCTGCCGCAATGGGGGCCTCCGCACCTGCAGAGGGGGGCATGACCGCGCGAGCCTCTCCCCTGGCCGCGACGGAGAGAGCAGCGGCTGCGCTTCAACCGACGCGCCAGGCGGCGTCTCCAGCGTGTACTGCGCATCCCGCGTTTTTAAGCGCTCCCTCAACAGTTGCTGCCCCGCGCTATTCGGATGCCTCAAGGAGTGGCTCAGTTCTGCAGGTACCTGGCGTGGACGACGCTCACGGCGCCTCGGGCCGCCCCCCCGTCGACCTCTCCCCATCAAGGCCCCGAGCCCCTGCCAGTGAGGCGCCGGTCAACGGAGCCGAGGACGCTGAGGCGATGAGGCCGGAGTTCTACAGCATGGACCACCTGCGCATGGAGCGAGGGACGGCAGGCAACGTCTCCGGCCTCCCGATTCCCCTTCTGTGGCGGTCCCAAGATTTCTGAGGCTCCATTCAAGGCACCCTACTCCCCCTCCTCTCCCCGTTCCTGACAAGTAAGACGCTTCGTGGCCGTTTCAACAGAAGGGTACTGCTGCCGCCGCATTGCTTTGCGGGTTTTTTTTTGCTGCGTTGCCCCGCTGGAGTGCGTCATTTTGACACAACCAATCGAGAGGGATTTGCGGCCTGTGCCCATTTTTTTCACAGGCGTGTGTGGAGAGAAACTTTGCGTGTGTTGGGGGGTGCGGGTCGTTTCGCGACATCGGCTTATGATGGACTGGCCGGCACAACTTGTGCCGGCGGTGCTGTTGCTGCTTGTCGCAATCACAAGCAAACGGCGTCACAAACAGCAAAGAATGAGTTTCGCTGACGGTGGAAAAAGTGCGTGTATTATTATTATTATATATACGTGTGTATGTGTGGGTGTGTGTGCGTGTTTGTGCATGGGACGGAGTGTTGGTGCGCTTTTTGAGGCGCCATGCGTGCTATTTGTCTCACTTTCCCTCTTTTGTTTCTTTATTTGCTGCCTTAATGTGTGACTGCTGCACACACATACGCACACCGAGGGAGAGAGTGGATTGTAGTAGTAGTAGTTTTTTTTTTGCGGTGCATCGACCTCATGCTACCCCGGCGACTCAGCGTTTGTCGGGGCTTGAGCTTGCGGCGGCGCCTCTGCGGGAGCCAGCAGGGAGCGTGGCTGCCGTGCGCCGCGCTGCCGCCTTGCACGGCGGTTGCCATGAGGGACTTTGCGGGCTCGGCTCTGCTGCAGCCCGATAGGCGCGAGCGGAGACGCATTGGCCGCTTTTTATTTTCCCACAGGGGCGCTCAGTGGGCGCTGTCCCTTCTTCCGTCGTGCCGGGGGTACGTAACGGGGGGCTGGCGGAGTTTGCGTGGGACACGCGGTGGGGCCGCCGACGCCGCCCCACGTGTGCTCCGCTCTGCGCAGCCGGGCGGCGACGGGAAAAACAATTCCGAGGAGGAGTCGGACGGCGGCGCCGTCGCTGCCGACGACGGCGGCAACGAGGACGCACTTGTGGAGCGCTCCGTCCTCTTTGTGCTGGTCATGTTCCTGCTCTCGTACGTGCTCTACCGCCTCGCGCAGCCGTCAGGGAAGCGTACGGGGTGGGCCTCACTGATGAAGCACGCCGACGCCGTGGAGAGCGTTCACCTCTACCAGAACTACGCGCAGGTGCAGACGGAGGAGGCAAAGGTGTTCCTTGGCCTCGTGGACGACCAGCACACGCAGGAAAAACTTGAGCGGCTGCGGGAGGCCTGCGTCACCGCCAAGGTGAAGAAGCAACAGACGCAGAAGGAGCCGAAGGATGCGGCGAAGCCCACGGGGTTTACTCTCGCCATTCAGGGAACACCGCTGGCGGAGCACGCCCTTGTGGGCCTAGGCGTCTTTGCGTGGGTGATTCCGTTTGTGTTCTTCCCCGTCTTTGTCATGATTCTCTCCAACTCGATTGGAAAGGCGGTGGCGACCACCATGGAGGCGGGAAAGCGGTCGCAGAGGGTGAAGGACATGGTGTTTCGTCTGGAGCACACCTCCAACACACGCTTCCACGACATCGCGGGGATGCAGGAGGCGAAGCGGGAGATCACGGAGGTGGTGGATTTTCTGCGGCAGCCCGAGCGTTACACCGCGTTGGGGGCGAAGATACCGACCGGCGCCCTCCTGCTGGGCCCGCCAGGCACGGGGAAAACCCTCCTCGCCAAGGCGGTGGCGGGGGAGGGTGGGGTGGGGTTTATCCCGGTCTGCGGCTCCGACTTCGTCGAGCTCTACGTTGGCATGGGCGCCCTGCGTGTGCGGCAGCTCTTCGAGACGGCGAAGAAGCAGCGCTGCGTGGTGTACATCGACGAGATCGACGCCATCGGCCTCAAGCGGAGTGGGGCGGGCCACGGCGAGAAGCAGGAGCAAGAGCACACGCTGAATGAGCTCCTGACGCAGCTGGACGGCTTCGGCTCGGGCAAGCGGGGCGACGTCATGATTCTCGCCTCCAGCAACGTGCCGCAGGAGATGCTCGACCCCGCGCTGATCCGCCCCGGCAGGTTTGACCGCATCATTCACGTCGACACCCCCGTTATCTCGGAGCGGATTGACATTTTTAAAGTGCACCTCAGCGGCCTGAAGCTCCTGCGGGGGGCGGGGGAAGCGGCGGGGGGCGACGCGGCGCGGGCGCCTGTTGACGCCGCCTCAACGGAAGCCGCAGCCGAGACGACGACGACGAAGGCCGCGAAGGCGGCGGGTGAAGCGGAGACAACGGGGCGTCATGCAGCGCAGGAGCAGAGGGGCGCTGCGGCGGAGCACGCCGCGGAGACTGCGGGCGGCGACCGCAACGCATCCGAGGCGACGGCGGCGGATGCCGTCAGCAACCAGAAGGCTCCGTCCTCTTCCTCCTCCTCGTCGTCGCCGGCAGCGACGGCGGAAGCTTCAACGGTAAAGGAGTCGGCGCTTATCGTCAGCACGCTTCAGCGCGAGCTGGACGAGGAGAAGCAGCGTCTGCAGGAGGAGGAGAGCCTGTTCGGCTACGCCTCCTTTGATTTCCGTTCCCTCCTGGCGAAGAAGAGCGAGGCGGAGCGCGCCCTGATCAACGCCTACGCGGAGCGCCTGTGTGGTCTTTGCCCCGGCTTCGTTGGCGCCGACATCGCAAACGTCTGCAACGAGGGGGCGATCCTCGCCGCCCGCGAGGGGTGCAAGTACGTCGACATCACCCACCTTGAACGCTCCATCGACCGCGTGCTCGCCGGCATTGAGCACCGCAGCCGCGTGCTCACTGCGTTCGAGCGGAACGTCGTCGCCCATCACGAGGCGGGGCACGCGGTGGCGGGGTGGTTCCTCCACCGGGCGGACCCCCTCATGAAGGTCTCCATCGTCCCGCGCGGCGGCTCCGCCCTCGGCTACGCGCAGTACCTGCCAAACGAAAACCGCATGCGCACGGCGACGGAGATTCGCGACGCCATCAGCGTGACGCTGGGCGGCCGTGTGGCGGAGAAGATTTTCTTCAACCACCTCTCCACGGGCGCCTCCGACGACCTCCGGAAGGTGACGCTGATGGCCTACCAGTACGTGAGCTCCTTTGCGGAGCGGCCCGTGTACCCGGCGCCCGGGACCCCGGGCACGCGCCTCGTGAAGCCGTTTGGCCCAAAGGTCTCAAACGAGTTGGACGTCGAGGCGAAGAAGTTCGTGGATGAGGTGTACGAGTCGACGTACCAGCTCCTGCGCTCCAAGAAGGCGGAGATGGAGATTCTTGCGAAGCACCTGCTCGAGAAGGAGGTGCTCACCTACGACGACGTGGTAGGCTACCTCGGCGTGCGGCGCCCCAGGCTCTCGGACCGCAAAAAGCTGTCCGAGGAGGGGCGCTGCAGAGCCGGGCCTGGATACGGCGGCGTGCGTCATCTCCCCATGTCTCCGCAGCCGTGCGCCCCTTGACCGTCAATGGGAGGAATGGGCGGATTGCTAGCCAGTTGCGTCTGCGTGCGCAGGCACACGACGCATACAGGCATACATTGAATCTTTATCTACATGCGTCTTCTGGGGGGCGGTGCCACTCGCTGTGCTGCCGGACTTTGCTGTGCCGCGGTGCGTCGCGTAGGTGCCCCCCTCCGCCGCCGTGGACACGCTGTGCTGCAGAGCCGGAGCTGCGGTGGGGAAGGCGAGGTTTGAAGCGACGAAGCGCAAAGGACGAGGACGACGACAGACGGTTCCTCTTAATTCTGTAACACACGCACGCGTGGCCGCCAATAACCCAAAGAGGCAAGTCACACACACACGCAGTGACAGAGCGAGAAAGAAAGAAGGCGATAAAGCGAGGAGGAGGTAACGCCTAGCAAAACTTCGTTGACTGCGGCAACGACGAAAGATGCCCCCCACGCGGTCTGAGCGGCGGCTGGATGAGGCATCAACCGCGGTTGTCGTCCTCCTTTTTCTGATTGTGGTGATCTCCGCTTCTTGTGTGTTTTTTTTGTTCGTTCTTTCCCGCATTTCTGTTTTGCCTGCGGGCGCGAAAGTCGAGGTCCCTGCCGGTATGATAAAAATCCGAATTCTGCACCTCAGCGTCCTCTCGGAGGATGCAGGGGACTTCAGGCACGGCGGCCTCTACGTCGTGGTGCGCGTGGGCGACGAGGCGCAGCGCACGGCGGCCCTTGCAGAGGGCGACCGCGCTGCCTGGAACGAAGTCTTCCACTTTCACCTGCCCTCCCCTCCCGCCGCTGGCGTGGCAGCCGGCAGCGCGAGGGCGCTGCTGGAGGCCCCGCTTCTCGCGGGTGGCCCACCACCGCTGGAAATGCCGCCGTACCCGCCCTCGTTGCCGCGGCGCCGGCTGCACGCCAGCGGCGTCGGTGGCAGCGACATGGCCGCCGTCGCGCCCGCCGCACCGTGGGCCGGCAGCCCCTTCGACGTCCCGACGGTGGCGCTGGAGCTCTGGCGTCACTCGGCGACCTCCGATGACTGCCTTGCGAAGTATCACTTTCCTGTCGCGCACGAAGTGGGCGAGGGCGTCGTGGACAGTTGCGTGCGGCTCAGGAGTGCGTCTTCGTACTCCGTTGAGTTCGCCCTCCGCGTCCGTGTGGCGTTGGTGCACGCCGGCCCCGCCCACGCACTGCAGCGCCCCGCGCCCCAACGGGCAGTTCTGCGGGAACCGGCCGTTCTCTGGGGACCGTAGCGGCTCTGTGGCCGACGCGTCTGCCGCGGGCGGTGAAGCGGCAACACCCCTTCTTCCAGCAAGGAGGTGCAGGGAGGGAAGCGAGCGGGCTGCGGCTGCGGCGCGCTGCCGGCGCATGACCCTTCACGGGGAGCTTTTTTTTCCCCCTCTCATCTGCTTCTTTTTTTGTTATTCTGGTTTTGTGCGCTCTCTCGTGTCTGTGCTTAGTCGCGCCACGCAGATAAAGGCAACAGGCCTCAGAAGAAGAAAAAAAAGGAAAAGAGGTGCCGGCCTATAGAGAGAGTAAAGGGTCAGCGCAGCAGCTCTAACACACAGACACGTACGCACGGAGACACACGTAGACGCCAATGGGGAAGCTGCAGGTGTGCATTTGCGGTGCCCGTAACCTGCACGACAACCAACTCATCAGCCTGCCTGACCCCTACTGCCGGGTGCGTCTCGGGGACCGCCGCTTCAAGACGAAGGTCGTCAAGGACTCCCTCAACCCCGTCTGGGACGAGACATTTCGCTTTCAGGTGGCCGATGAGGCGACGGCGCAGTTGTGTCTGGAGCTGTGGAACAAAAACATCATCAGTGACGACCTCATGGGGACGTACAGCCTGTCGTTGAACAACATGACGCGGGGCGTGGTGCACGACGAGTGGTACATGCTGAGCAACTGCAAGACAAACGCGGAGTTGCACCTGCGCGTCTTGGCGTGCGACTTTGGCAGCAACCCACAGCCCAGTGACGCGTGGAAGGTCACCGCGGACATCGCCGACGACCCGGCGCTTGGCGCCGGCAAGAAGCCGCCGCCCCCGGCCGCCCCTGCGACTGTGGCCAGCAACGTGAACAACGCGCCGATGGACCCGAACGTCGGCCCTGCTGTCGTTCCCGCCGTAGTTTTAGCGCAGTCGCAGCCCTCCTCGCCGGCACTTGGATATCCTCAACCACAGCCCGTGTATTACCCTCCAGCCCCGCCAGCCCCGCCTAGCTGCTACCCACAGCAGCCAGCGTACTGTCCGCCGCCGCCGCCGCAGCCAATGTACCCGCCGCAGCCAATGTACCCGCCGCAGCCAATGTACCCGCCGCAGCCAACGTACCCGCCGCAGCCAATGTACCCGCCGCAGCCAACGTACCCGCCGCAGCCAATGTACCCGCCACAGCCGCAACCCCAGTACTCGATGAACCCAAAGGATCCAAACTTCCGTTACTGAAGCGGAGAGCGCAGCAGCAACTAAAAAATGAAAGCAGGAAACGAACGAACATGTATAAAAGCTTCCCTGAAGAAATGGTGATAGTGGCGAGGGTGCAAAGTTGTATCATCATTTAGTTGCGGCTCTCACGGCTGCAAAGTTCGGCCTGCCTCTTGTTCAGCTACCAAGAAGGTGGAAAATGGCGTATTTGCCTTTTTATGGAAAGAAAATGCCACTTTTCTTTGTCCAGTTGCTCTCTCTTTACCTCCACACACCTTCCTCTGTATTTGGAAACACGTACGTGTTTGTGACTGCCTGCCCTGTACGTGTGTATAGGAAGCCCCCTCGAACACGCCCAAACGCATTTTTTTGTTTGTTTGTAGATAGGTCTGTCGTGTGTGTCGTGTGTATGTGTCTGTCTGCGAAGAAGCGATGGAAGTATCTTGACGCATGGACACTGTGGTTTGAACTTGTATTGTGTTTGCTTTGTTCCCCATTAACGACGAGGTCTCAGGGCAAACTTATACGCGGTGCCTTGTTGCTGCGGAAGCAGCGGCTCCGAGGCAGAGCGAAAGAGCGAGCGGGGGCGCAAATGCCCAACGACGGGGATTGCCACGCATGCAGTCCGCTTCCAACTGTCTTCTTTCAGCTTTCTTGCTTCAGAAAAAAAAAGGGGGTGGGGGTCGTTGTGTGGGGCATCCGCTGAGTGGCGCCCCCTCACAAGACTTCCAAAGGCGGAGGGGGGAAAAAAAAGAAAAGGACACTACGCCACCACAGAGGCGAAGAAACGGCAATGAGTGACTCGGAGTCGATCGTGTTCCGTGAGCAGACGGAAACTGACTCGCCGCACGGCGGCAGTCTGCGCGGCCCCCGCGACAAACCCCACCAACCGCGGGAGGCGCTGCAACTTTTGGAGAGGCCGCCGCTTCCGCACTCCAAAAGACGGAGCTCCGTTGCGAAGGCCCCGCCTTCCCCAAAGACGGCTCGCCCGAGGTCGTCATCGGCGGCCGCCGAGGGGGGCCGCGACGAGAGGGCCTCTGAGCACAACCAGAGTGTTCAGTTTCACTTCGACAGCGCCGACACGAACGCCTCCACGGCGACAGGGGGCGCGGCGTCGGCGGCCCACACGCCGCAGCTGCCCCCCACGCACGAGGGAGGCGGCGAACGCGGGGAGGCACCGCCGGCGGGCGGAGGCCGCTCAAGCAGCCAGAGGACGGACTGGGGGGATGAGTCGATTCAGTTTTTCATGGAGGCCTCCAGCAACCGCTCGCGGCCGCGGGTCCTCTCACGCTCCGCGTCCGTGCCCAACGATAGCATCGTCTTCCACGTGATGGATGGCTCACAAGCGGGGGGCGCCGCCCCCTTGGAGACGGGCACCACGCCACAGGACACGGACGCGGAGAGCGCCGTCTCCACCATTTTGCATGAGGCTGAGGAGACAGATGAGAGTGCTTTGGCGAAAACGAGGCGGCCATCCAGCGCGTCGCACGCGCAACGAGTAGAAGAAGAAGGAGGGAAACCGCCAGCTAAGGCGATGCCCGCGAAGACGGCGAAGACGGCGAAGATGCCTTCAAAAAGGCTTCAACGCATTCGCCCAGCGTCCGCGCCCAGCGGGCGTGGCGCACCCCCGCCGCCGCCGGAGGATACTCAGGGGGCCAAGTTGGCAGGGAAGGCGCCTTCATTCACGCCATCGGTTGCACAAAAAGAGGCATCTCTGAGGCATAGTCCTGCTATGCCCGCGCCAGAAGCCGCTGAGACCGATGCGGCACACCCGGTGCCAGCGAGTACGCGTCCAGGGGCCGCCCCTGTGCCTTCCAAAGAGGCGCCGCGGCTGACAAAGGCGGCAGCAACAGGCGTGGCAAAAGCTTCGCCCCCAACACGACGCTCCCAAAGTGCCAATTCGGTGGGGCGGGCTGAAATAAAACATGCGCCCACAGCTGTGGGTAAGGCGTTGTCGGAGCGTTCGCCTCCCCGCGTCTCTGCGGAGGTGCCAGTGCCATACCCCAAGACGCAAGCCGATGCCACGCAGTCCTCTGCCCCGTACTTGCTGGACGAGTGGATTCTGCAGGCCAAGCTGTACACAGAGCACTGGCGTCTCTTCAATGACGTTCAGAGGGAAGAGATTGCGCGTTTGGTGGAACGCATTGCGAAGGCACGTCAACCGGAGCACCGTCTTTGTTCCCTCGACACGGACGCGAGGGAAAAACAACCGTCAGCTGCCGCACTGGGCGGATTTGCCGACCTTTTTAGGCAGAGACACCCCATCACGCAGGACCCTGCGGTGGCTGCTTCTGCCGCTGCCACGAGCACCTCCCACGCCGCGCAAGCGGGAAGAGGCTTACGGCCTGGGTCACCACGGCCGGCACTTTCGCTGCCCCCGAGCGGCGTCGCTCCGCGTGGTCCATCGGCGCCTGGGCGAAGGCGCGATCACGGTGTTACCGCCACCAGGCTGCTCAAGGCTGCCGCGGCAAGACAGTCCCCGCCAGAGCTGCAGGAGCTCCAACACGCCCCGGTGCAGGCGGCACGTGGCGGGTGGTTTGCGCGGCTCCGCGACACGGCCGCAGGTGAAGGCGCTGCAAAGCTCGCCCAGACTCTGGGCGTCATTTGGCCCCCACTCTCGCCGGACGCTCTCTTTTTCATGACTGGTGCCCGTCTGACTCCGCAGCAGAGGGATGAGTTCTACGAGGCGGTGGAGCTTCAGAGCGCGGCCTCTGGGCAGATGCGCACGGAGTTGCGGCGTGCTGCTGCGTCGCAGAAGCTGGAAAAGAAAGATGCTCGCCGGAAAAAATTGACGCCCTCACGCACCTCCATCCTGCGAAAGGCCTTTGCCTTGATGGACGTCGACAAGAGAGGCTCTCTTTGCACAACGGACCTTCCGGCGCTGCAGCATTTGCTCGAGGCGGAGCGGAAGGAGTTGGAGGCAACAGCAAAGGGTGGGGCCGCGACAGCCACTGTTCTTTCGCGTGCGAGGGGTGAGCTGCGTCAACTCACCGGCACGATTGCCGCCAACCGCACTGCTGCGAACACTCACGGCGAGAGCCCCTCTGCCGCTGCGGAGGCGATGTTGTACGGGCTTGTTATAGACGTTATCTTCCCAATTATTAGGGCCGCCAATTTGGTTGTGATCGACTTCGCATCCCTTGGCCTTCTGGTATTTGGGTCTTTGTATCTTTCTGAGAAGGGCGCGAGTGCGAGTTTTATGGAATGGCGGCAGGCAGCACATCGTTACTTTGAAGCGTTTGCGTAGACCATGTTTTGGCCTGTTTGTGGGGGAATCTCCGCTGAAGTGGCTTCGTATCCCTCGTTGCGTCGGCGCCATTGAGCGGAATCTGTCCCTCTCCCTACTATATATATATATATATACGTGCACATGTGTGTTGCTACTCCATGCTGCAATATCATTTGTACCGCGCTTTTACACACTCCCTGCTGTGTTTTTGTTCTCTTTTTATTATTATTATTATTTTGCGATGCCCTTGCGCTTAGCAACGACATCCGCGTCTGTCGTGCTGTCATGTGTGTTGAACTTCCTCCACTTCTTCTCTTTTTCTCTGTTTAATGTTTTTTTTTCTCTTTATTCTTTCCCGCCTTCTTTTGCGTCTGCGTGTGTCACGCACTCGTTGTCATGCCTCTTGTCATGTCTGCAAGCTTGCACAGCGACCCAGCATACGCCAATAGGGGGGCAGGCGGCGGGCCCCAGGGCAGGCGCCGACGTGCTTCTGTAGAGCAGTCGCATATACCTAAATAAATAAAAATAGGACCAGACGACAAGTGTTCCTTTGTTTTTTCTGTTTTTGTTTTGTTTTTTTTGCTCTGGTGAGTGAAACAACGCGCCGATGCACACGCCGTGTTCCTCCCTGGCAAGCGTGGCGGACGACGCCGGCTCGCTGCTGCAGGAGGCTGTCCCACGCACGGCGGCCAGGCACCTCTACGGGCGCAGTTCCCTCACACCGACGCCGGTGGACTCGAAAGCAACGACGCGAAGCTACGGCAAGTCGCCGCAGTCGTTGCGCAACGGAGTTTACGAGGCAGAAGGGCTTTGCAAGACGGGGCCACAGTCCCTGCTGCCGACTTTTGCCAGGGCGGATCGCGCTGACGTCGATGTCTCAGCAAGGTTGGAGCTTGAGTTCTCCAGTGCCGCGCAGTCTACCGGGTGGAGCGGCAGCACGTGCCGTTCTCTGCCCGACAAGATGCATCGTGCGGAGGGGTTCGCGGCGGCGGACAAAATGTTGCCCTGCAACAGTGGCCACTGCTGCCCCGCTGACGTCGCGGAGTTGACGCAGGTGTTCAAGGAGCCGCTGAAGACGCCGTGCACGCCGCGCACGCCGCCCCCGATGACGGAGGAGAACCGCCAGGGCCCAGACGGCGCCGAGGACATCCAAAACCCCACGTCAGCTCCCTCGCCGCACACGCCGCTGGAAAACATCGTTCGCTTCCATTCGCCGCACTGGTCGCCGATTCTTGCAACGCCGCAAAAATCAGCCCGACCACCCACCAGTCGATTCTGGACACCGTTGACGCACCGGCGTGTCTTGTCCTCCTTGAGTTTCGGTGCGGAATCGCGGGAGGCCTGCGGCTTGCTGCCGCACATAACCCAGGCGGATCATCTGCCGCCCAATAGGAACCCGTGTTCACCTTATCGGGAATACGCCGATGAGATGCAGCTCTTGCTTCAGCAGCATCCGGCGAAGGACTGGGATGGCGGGGTGGTTCCCACAACGAACGGGATGCTGCGGCGTGTGGACGCATGTGTCGTGGCGCTTGAGCAAACGGCTCCCGGCGCCAGTGCGGAGTGCACAGAAGGGCGCTGGTCTTCGTGCTGTCTTCCTGCAGGAGAGGCTGGCGAGGCTGTGAGTGCCTCTTCGAGTGTGGCCTCCAGGGAGGAGGAGGAGGAGGAGGAGGAGTCCTTGGACCTTTCTTGCATTCTACTCGAACCGAAAGACGCGGAGCGCGGCAGTGCCTGGCCGGCAGCCGAGGCGGGCGCCAGCATTGCGGCACACGCCCCGGAAGACAATTATGGACTTCCTGACGACGCAGCTGCCTTGCGGAGCGTGTGGCCTGAGGCGTGCCAGACCTCACCGGAGAAGACCCGTGAAGGGGTGTGGGACGCACCCACACACCACTCCGTGGAGAGCCAGCCCTCGTCTGGGCTTATGCCCAAGACGCTTTTGGAGACCCGCAATTTCGATGAACTCTGCAACCGGGAATGGGGGCGGTCCTCCTCCTTGCCACTCGCCACGGGATTAGCGGACAGCACGGCACGGTGTGCCCCAGCTGCTGGTGTGCACGCAGCATGGATGACGGCAAAAGAAGATGGGACCCCTGTGCTGCATCCAACTTTCTTTTCCTCCTCGTCGGTTCGCGTAGACTCGCAAAACTTCTGCTCCACGGACAGGTCGGGGCAAATGCTGCACCATCTGCGCTCCTGCAACGAGTCTCCCATGAAGCTCTCGAGCATCGGCGACTGCACCCTTCTCGAGCCCGCGATGAGTGAGGAGGATGAAGAGGATGAAGCAGAACCGGGAGATCGTTTCCGCAGTCATCACCGTTATCAATTTCTGCATTGGCTGGCATGGCGAAAGGCGTATGACTTTCTTCCCATCCATGTGGAGCGCAACGGAGTTTCGTGGCTCGTGACGCATCGCGTTGATGGCCTTCCGTACGTCGTCAAGGAAATCCCATGCAGCCACAAGGGCGCCCTGCAGTGGGAGCTGGAGTGCCTCACCCTTGGCAACGCCCCAGTGAACGCGCTGCAGCAGCAGGCAGCCGATCATATTGCGCGGTATTTTACAGTGGCGCCGTACCGCGTTGTAGCCTGCGACTCACAGGATTGTATGGCATTCCTGCTGCAGACAGAGTACTTTCCCATGGGAAATGTGATGGAGTGGGCGCTTGATCCACACCGGATTCGAGGCAAAGACTTCCATGTCCCTCCAGAAGACTTTTGGTCGTGCGTTCTCCAGCACGGCCTTCTGGCAATGGAAAGCCTTCACGCGGCTCACATTATTCACGGAAACCCGCTGCCCTTCAACGTGTTTATCCACAGTCCAAGGCATTACAAACTCGGTAGCTTCGGGGCTGCCGTGAAGTTTCCGAGCACGTACCCTGTGGGATCTGCAAATGTGTTTTTGCCAGCACACACGGAGGAGGGAGCCGAGCGGACACCCTACGAGGTGGATGTCTTTCTCTTTGTGCGCGGTGTGCTGCAGCTGCTGCATCACTGCATAAACCAGCGAAAGGCGGCCACGCAAACGCACCAGCCGCGCGACGATGACGGCGAGGAGACGCTCAGCAAGTTGTTCCTTACAGACGCTACAGTCCTCTCCCTCGCCGACTTCCAAGCTGATCGGGTGCAGGGGTACCATGCCATTTCCGACCACCTCTGGAGTGTCTTGCAGGCCGCTCTCCACGGGGATCCGATATCCACGCTGCTGCGCATGTTGGACGCCCCCTCACGGCCCCAGTGGGCACTCCGATCGCTGTTTTCCTTGGAGGAATCCTATCTGCTGCGGCGTAGGCGTCGGCTGGAGCAGTTACTCGAAAAACGCTTCAGGGAGAGGCCACAAACTGCGCAGCAATGCGAGTCGCCGCGGCTGCAGCCTGCGAGCAGCCCCGAGGATCTGGCGACGGAACCGGAGTGGTGTGCTCAGGGGCACGCCGCGCCGCGTAGCCCAGAGGTTCAGGGCGGATGTCACACGTTCGCGTTCCCGCTGCCGCTGGCTCCGAGGGCCTCTGCCGCGCAGGGTCTTTGCGTGTCTGTGTCTCCCACGCGAGGGAAAACGCAGTCAACACCCCACAGGGTCGAGTGGCATTCTCGCTGCTGCCAGAGGCTAGCCAGTCAACCAAGCCGGCAGCACGGGGAGGCCCAGTTAAGTTCTCTTGAGACGTCTGCGGAGTCGTTTCTGCTCCTGCGCTCGTGTGCGTCGCGGGGGATGGGGCTCTTTCAGGAGAACAGCTTCCTTTTCCGCAATCCGCTGGTGGCAGACGTCGAAACCGCCTCGACCACGAAGTCCGCACACAGTGGACACCCACCGGACGTAAGTGGCCGTATGGAAGACAAGACCCCCTCTCCCTGTCCAAGCCGCTTGGATGCAAACCTCTCCTGGACGGTTCGTCAGATCATGGCTGTTATGAATTGGGAGGACGCGTTGAAAGGGGTGGCTGCACGCGGTACCGGGAGCACCCCCGTCCGCGACTCCTCTCCATCCACACGCGGTGTTGTGAGACCCCTCACGTCGTGGGAACGACGAGGGCCCGGTTCATGTGAAGTGTCCATGCGGGCGCAACACGAAGTGTGAGCACACCCACCTGAAGGAAACAGACATACAGACATCAAAAAAAAAAAGGATAGATGGCGACCTCTCTGTTTTTTTGTTTGTGTTTTTTCTTGCGTAGAAGAGACGGGGCTGCAATACGCCTGTACAGACCACAATTAG
Source organism: Trypanosoma conorhini (assembly GCF_003719485.1). Classification (NCBI taxonomy): domain Eukaryota; phylum Euglenozoa; class Kinetoplastea; order Trypanosomatida; family Trypanosomatidae; genus Trypanosoma; species Trypanosoma conorhini. The sequence continues at coordinate 11,946 of NW_021704315.1, read as the reverse complement.
CCATATAACTATTTTGTTTGCTTCCCTTTATTTTTGGGTCATTCGGATTACTTGTTTTTTGTACCTTTTTTTTTGCCTGTACAACACTGGGAATCTGCTTTTTGTTTTTATTGTACTTGCTTATGTATATAACTGTATAACTGTATAACTTACTTTGTCTTCTTTTCGTCTTCTTCTTGTCCGTGCTTTGGTTTTACCGACCGCGTGAGTTCTGTAACTTTTTAAGGAGGGGGTCGGCTTTGCGATGCCGCCGGGAGGTCTGCGGTGGCCGTGGCTTTTTCTTTCTTTCTTTCTTTCTCTTTGTGTGTGTGTGTGTGTTTGTGTGTGTGTGCCGCCTCTGTTGTCGTGCCTCGTTGAGCTTCTTTTGCGGTGTGGCCCACGAAGGCCTCCTTTCCTCCCTGTCTGTCTGTCTGTCTGTCTGTCTGTGTGCCTGCACGCGTGTGTACGCTGACTTCTCCGTCGTTGTTGTTGTTGCTTTTTGCTTTTCTTCTCTCTTGTCGGGGGATGTGGCGAGGGAAAATTACGCCGGCGCCGCATGTATCGATGCCGCTCCGCGCACAAACTTCTCGAGCTTGACGCGGCGTTCCACCTCTTCGCGCCGCCCTGCCGCACCGTCGTGGACCTCGCGGCGGCGCCCGGCGGGTTTGCGGAGGTGGCGCTGCAGCAAATGGCCCGTGCGGCCGCCGGCTCCGCGGCGGGCCTGCGCCCCGTGGTGGTTGCCTTCGACCAGCGCCCGATGGAGCCCATGCAGGGGCTGCTGCCCGTCCTGTGCGACATCAACGACCACGCACGTGTCATGGCGCACACGTCCAGTCTCTTACGGCGGCTGCAGGCCGCAGACGGCGGCCCAAGGAGAGACGTGCACGCCGTTCTGCATGACGGGGTCTCGGTTGTGAAGGCACAGTCATCGTTTTCCGTGACGTATGGCCAAAATCAAATGGCGCTCGGGGCGCTGCGACTAGCCTGCTCCTTTTTTGCCTTGCCTGCGCACACCACACCGGCACGGCCCCTCGCACGCAAGGGCGACAAGGCCCGTTGAGGCGACCACACGACGGACAACGACGTTTGTGACAAAGGCCATGCACTCCACGCACTTTAACACGTTACTGGAGGCGTGCAAACTTTACTTCCGCCGCGTGTACGTGCACAAGCCCTCCGAATGTAGACCTGAGAGCTTGGAGACGTACATTGTGGCACTCGACTTCTCCGCACCACGGTGGCTGTGGGAGGAACGGCGGGCGAAGGGCCTGCACCCACAGTTGAGCCTCCCACCTCGCCGCGAGGACGTCGTCGCTGGGCGCCAGATGATGTGGCGGTGCTGGGGCTGCCGTGAGGTTCGCTTAGGGACGTCGCCGTGTCCGTTGTGTGTCCGCTGAGGCGTAACCCGGACCTGCCTCTCATTGCAGGGGGTTTTCATCCTCGTTGTTTCACACACACACACGCATCTTTGTTTGCTTGTTTGTTGTTGTTGTTGTTTTTTGCCTGAATTGAGCTACAGGCGGGAAGTCCAATTATTATTTTTTCTTATTTCTGGAAACAGCGAGAAGTCGACTTGCATTCCTTCACGTATTATGTTGCCGGCAACAGCGCCGCCCCGCTGCTCCGGCGCTTGGATGCCGCCGTTTCTCCCCCCCTCCCACCCCTGGCCCTCTCTGCCGCGTGCAGGTTGCTCGTGTAGGGTTGGAGAGGCCAAACACTAAGTAGTAAAGAGGGAGTAGATAAGCACAGCCAGACAGACACACAGACACACAGACAGACGCACTCATCGATATATTTATTTGTAAGGAAATATAGGGGGGAATGCTGCGACTCGTGCTGGTCACACGCAGATCTGCCGCTGCTGCTGCGCCGTCGGCGCTGCGCCGCTGCTGTACGGTGACGCCGTCTACGGCGTCACACCCGGCGTCAGCCCCAGAGACCCCCACGGCGAGCGCACCGCAGCCGCAGCGGCAGGAAACTGTTTTGCAGCCCCCCTCGCTGCCGCTGTTTCAGCTGCTGGCGTCGGTGGTGGGGGAACTGCAGAAGAATCACTCACTCGCGGCCGTGCGAGCCAACGAGGCGGCAGCGCAACCT
>NW_021704315.1:6436-9848 GCF_003719485.1 Trypanosoma conorhini | reverse complement strand
CCCCCCCCCCCCCCTCCCACCCCTGGCTCTCTCTGCCGCGTGCAGGTTGCTCGTGTAGGGTTGGAGAGGCCAAACACTAAGTAGTAAAGAGGGAGTAGATAAGCACAGCCAGACAGACACACAGACACACAGACAGACGCACTCATCGATATATTTATTTGTAAGGAAATATAGGGGGGAATGCTGCGACTCGTGCTGGTCACACGCAGATCTGCCGCTGCTGCTGCGCCGTCGGCGCTGCGCCGCTGCTGTACGGTGACGCCGTCTCCGGCGTCACACCCGGCGTCAGCCCCAGAGACCCCCACGGCGAGCGCACCGCAGCCGCAGCGGCAGGAAACTGTTTTGCAGCCCCCCTCGCTGCCGCTGTTTCAGCTGCTGGCGTCGGTGGTGGGGGAACTGCAGAAGAATCACTCACTCGCGGCCGTGCGAGCCAACGAGGCGGCAGCGCAACCTGCGGTTCTCGCAGCAGCGGCGGCGGCCAAGGATGGGGGCGGGGCGGCTGGTGAGTCGCCGTCGCCGCTCAAGCTGCCCCCTGCACACTTCATTCGTGCCCTGAGCACGTACCTTCGCCGTGAAGAGGAAATGACGTTACTTAGCCGCTCCAAAGTGGTTGCTGTGCGGCGGCAGTACCTGAGGATGCGTGCGAGGCAACCCCGTCTCTCTCCTCTCCAGCGAGACGTCCTGCTGCACGAGGCGGCACGTATCGTGGAGCAGAGGGAGGTTCCACTCACCGTGGCTGCGCGTCTGCTGCGACCGCGATGGCCAAATTATTTTATGGACGTTGCGGGTGGGCGCCACCACGCGTTTCTGGCGCAAAGTCTGCGTGCGTGGGCAGTGGCGTTGATGCAGGAGGGCGCGTTAACGCCGGTGGAGGCCCGGACTTTTGTCATGCGCTGCCCCCGTCTGTTTGTGGGCCAGATCGCGCTCATGGGCTCTGTCGTGGAGTGTGCCCTGCTCGACCTCAAGACCATCGACGACCCAGAGCCGCTGATACAACTCATGTGGTCCGTGAACTCAGCCAAGACGCACGCCCCGCACAATTTCTGGCGCCGCACCGTCGACAAGCTGGCGATGCTAAATCGCTCGCTGCGGGACCAAGTCGGCAGCGCCATTCGCGTGGGAAAAGGCAATGGCGCGAGGGTGGAGGGGGCGAAATCCACCGCGGCCCCGCTCGTGGTGGCGGGTCACGTCTTTTCTGGGCTGACCACCCGACAACTGTTTCGCGTGCTTCGCGTGCTGCGGCGGGAGCGGTGGTGCGGCGATGTTCCCGCCATCGTTGACTTTGCGGACAAAGCGCTTAAAAACATCGTCTTTGAGGTGGAGGCAACCCGCGTCATCGAGGAGAAGCCGCGCGAGGCCCCACTTTCACGCTGGGAGGTGGCGCAGCGCGTGAAGCAGGCGGCGGACTTGGCGCCGGCGGAGCTGCTCTCCCTGCTAAACATCGCGGGTGAGCTGGGGGTGGACTTCCACGTCTCGCTGGCGCGGCTGTCGGAGGATCTGCTCTCCCCCATGGTGCGGTACCTGGACAGGGAGCAGCTGCTGCTCCTCACCACCTGCGTGCGGCAGACCCGCTGCGACTCGGCACAGCTCGTGCAGACCATTGTGGACTCGATTGTGCGGCGCGGGGTCACGTACCCCAGCTCGCTCGCCCTGAGCAAGGCCGCCTTGCGCACAATCCTGCAGAAGCCCGAGCTGCTCGCACGCCTGACACTTGCCCCGTTTGTGGATCACATCTTTCAGCTCTGTGACGCATTCAAGTGGCACCTGCGTGCGTCGCAGATCCTGTCGTGGGTGGAGATGCTGTACGCCCTCTCGCGCCTGTACGCGCCTTCGTCCTCCGTGGGCGTGCGGGTGCGGACGACGGTGGAGTCGTTTGCGGATCCGCTAATCGCCATGCTGGCGCTGGGGGTGGTGCCCACCTCCATCGTCTCCCGCGTGCTGGAGCACACGGTCATACTCGGCATGCGGAAGCAGCCGCAGTACCCTCGCACCGCCAGGCTCTGGGAGGACCGTAACGCATTTGTGAACGGGCGTAACGCGGAGGCGGGGCTGCGAGGCGAGGACGGCGAGGACGGCGAGGAGGATGCGACACCGGGCGGCAGCGACCGCGAGCCGTTCCCCAGGGGCGAGGTCACGAAGTCTGTGCGGCAGGTGTACGACGACCTCATCTCCGTCTACGAGCGACAGACCACTATGCGCATGCCTCTCTCGCAAAGGGAGGAGGAGCGGATCCGCGACACCTTTCAGCGGCTCGGCCTCTACAGTATCTTTATGGGGGCCAACGTCATGCAGAGGCTGCACCTGCGAGGCGCCGCAGCAGCGAGCGGTGCGGCGACGGCGCCTCACGGTGCACCACCTGCGCAGCCCTTCTCCGCGTGGCTGGAGCGAGAGGTTGCCGCCATCATCGACGCACGCATTCGGAGTGCGAAGCTAACGTCGGAGTCCACCGACGCCGATGTGCTTCGCGTCTTGGGACACCGCCACTGCGACGCCGAGATGGTGCGTCGCTTTCAGGAACTCGTGCTGAACGCTCCGCTCCAGTTGGCGCGTCAACAGCGTAGTCTGTGGGAGTACACCGCCGAGCTGGCGCGAAGGTTCGGCGGGGCGCAAGAGCAGTCCCTGTCGCAGGAAATGCTCAGCAAGGGCCTCTAGTTGCGGAGAAGTTTAACGGGCGAGCATATCACACTTCTCTTCTAATGCGTTTCTGATCACATGAATTTCTTTATCCCCGCGCTTTTTTCCTTTGTATTCAGTTCTTCTCTGGACGCTGCCGTGCCGATGCCGCACGGACTTGGAAGGCCTTCTCCACCGCCTATGCGTGCGCGCAGTTGTTGTTGTTGTTTTTTTCCCCCCTGTTTCCTCTCGTCCTTTTTGTTTTTGCCTGCCTCTCTGCGGCTGTGCGTCGTTGTTTTTCTCACAGTTTAGTTTAGTTTTTTTTTCTTTCCTTGTAAAGGTGCACTCCCCCCGCCCCTCCCCTCCGTGCGAGGACCCACTGCGGGAGACAAGAGGAGCGAAGACAACCGCACAGGCGAGGAGGAGCGGCGCTGCCGGCGATGTACCGTCGCTGCTGCCGTGGGGCGCTGCGGCGCCCACTCAACGCCGGCCACGTTGTCTGCGGCCTGGCGCGCTGCACCACGCAGGGCGGCCCACCCGCATCCCCCGACGCCGCAAACACCGTCCGCCGCTCCCGCCGCGCCGTTCGTCGTGTCGTGCCGGCCGATGAGGACGTGGCGGAGATGCTCGCGGCGGCCACCGCCTGCGCCGAAGGTGAGCGCGCGGAGGCCGCCATGGCGGCGGCCCGGTTTTGCAACGCTGGCGACGTCGGTGGAGGCGCACGCGCAGACGATTTCGCAGCTGGCGAGGAGGCGGAGGAGGACGACGACATCGACATCGACATCGACATCGACATCGA
>NW_021704315.1:0-6411 GCF_003719485.1 Trypanosoma conorhini | reverse complement strand
AAAGGTGCACTCCCCCCGCCCCTCCCCTCCGTGCGAGGACCCACTGCGGGAGACAAGAGGAGCGAAGACAACCGCACAGGCGAGGAGGAGCGGCGCTGCCGGCGATGTACCGTCGCTGCTGCCGTGGGGCGCTGCGGCGCCCACTCAACGCCGGCCACGTTGTCTGCGGCCTGGCGCGCTGCACCACGCAGGGCGGCCCACCCGCATCCCCCGACGCCGCAAACACCGTCCGCCGCTCCCGCCGCGCCGTTCTTCGTGTCGTGCCGGCCGATGAGGACGTGGCGGAGATGCTCGCGGCGGCCACCGCCTGCGCCGAAGGTGAGCGCGCGGAGGCCGCCATGGCGGCGGCCCGGTTTTGCAACGCTGGCGACGTCGGTGGAGGCGCACGCGCAGACGATTTCGCAGCTGGCGAGGAGGCGGAGGAGGACGACGACATCGACATCGACATCGACATCGACGAGGTGGCGCAGCGGCCGCCCACCCGCCGCGGCACCGCCGAAGCGCGGACGAGGGAACCCGCGGCGGAGGCGGAGGAAGTGCTGCAGGAGTCGCCGGCGACGGCGTTCGCGCCTCCCGTCGATGCCCTGCTGCAGGCGGAGGGCGGTGCCGCAGACCCCGCCGCGGCGCACCCCATCGTTCAGCGGCAGGCCGTTGCCCGCTCGCTGGACCCGGCGGTGTTGGTGGAGATGCTCGTGCTGTACCTCCGCGCGACGGAAAACCCCCGACTCGTCTCCGCCGACGAGGAGCACGTCTTGTTTCCGGTTGTCATGGAGCGGCTGAGCGAGCTGCACCTGCGGCAGATGCTCGACATCGTGGAGTGCCACTGGGCCCGCTCGACGCTCGTCCGGTACGGCACTGCATTTAAGGACATGGTGCGCGACCGCATCGCCCAGCTCGCATCTGCCGCCGGCAAAGAGGCCGCGCGGCGGCCGAGGCGGGCATCGCGCGCAGAAAATGGCCCCCACGCCGAGGACGACGTCGACAACACCGGGGGCCTCGACGACGACGACGACGACGCTGGGGAGGTCTACGCGCACGAGGTCAAAAACCCCGCACTGGACCCCATCCTCCTTCAGGCGCGTGACGAGATGAACCCGGAAGGTGTGCTGCGCTGCATCATCGTCATGGGCATGAGTGCGGGCCGACGAAAGCGAGATCTGCAGTTCTTTCAGGCACTGGGCATATTCCTCGTGCACCACGTCAATCACTACAAGGACCCATTGGAGTTGGTGCGTGTGCTGACGGCGTTTGCGCGCGCCAAGATTGTCCCACCGAAGGGGTTCCTCGCGCTGCTTGGGCGGCGATTCGCCGTGCTTAATAAGCGGAAGCCGCTGGGCGCCCTTCCCAGCTACCGCGCCTTTGTGAACCTGTACAAGATGGGGCACGACCAGATGAACAGCTTTAGATTTCTGGCAAACTGCATTTACGACACCATCGACGCCAACGTCAAGTCCGAGAAGAAGCGCCAGCGGTTGGTGGAGCTGCGGCGCACGCGTGACGCGGCCGACGCGGCGGCGCAGGCGGAAACTACGGAGGGCGGCGGTGAGGACGGCTCCGCGACGGTCGGTGACCTTGACCCCCAGCTGCTGCAGGTGATAAAGGCGAGGGAGCGATTCAAGCGTTTGACGGAACTGAAGCCATCGATGTTTACCAAACTCCTTCTCGTGCTCGCCCGCTTTGGTGCCCCGCACCAGCAGTACCTCCGCCCCACGACAGTGCCGCTGATTCTTCCCACCCTGCACTGCTTTCCCCCGCCCAGCTTCTCCCGCCTCCTGCGGTCCCTGCACCTCTTTAGGACAACCGACCTGGAGCTGATTGAGCCCATCATTGACCACCTCGCCGACACCCTCGGTGCCACGGCTGTCCTGCCTGAGGATGTGCTGGAGGTGGTTCGCATCGTCTCCCCCGCGGAGGTGCCAGTCCCGCGCAATCTCTCAAAGCTGCTGCTGCTGTGCGAGGCGGTGTACGCGGGTGCGGAGGTGGCGCCACCGCGGCTCATCCTTCCGAGCGACATGTGCTCGGTGGCCGCCGCGCTTCTGAAGATACAAATGAAAGAGGAGGTTCCGCTGGACGCCCTGGACCCGCTGACGCGCCTCATGGAGGTCTTTGCGGGCCGCTTCAGTGCCCTCATGAAGCTGCACGTCGTCTCCCTCACACACGTTGACATCTTTGCGGACCTGTGCAAGCAGCAGCGCCACCCGGACGTCTCTGGACGAATTGCTAAGCTCGTCGAGGAGCGGCGCCGCGTGAGCGCCGCGGAGGGGGATGACGAGTACTACAGTCGCCTCGACATTGACGTGCGGGAGACGTTTCACAAAATCATGCTGGTGAACGATTTCAAGACGTACGGGCAATACCGGCCGACCCCCGGAGTGCTTCAGGTGGACTTCCGGCAGGCCCTGACTGAGGTGGGCGCGTTTGACGTGCTGGAGGCCACGCACCTCTTTGCCCAGGCCTTCCCCAACACGCTGCAGCCGACGGTCGTGCGGCACCTCAGTCGCAGCATCCTTGCGAAGCTCGGCGGCGGCGGCGAGGAGGTCATCACTGCGGACAACACAATGGTGCTGCGCCCCCCGCGCGAGCTGCTGCTCACGAAGGAGGACCTCGCCAAGTTTGTGGCGTTGGTGCAGGCAACCCCTCTAAGCCGTGTGCGGGAGTCGCCGGTGGTGTGGCGCTTTATTGCCGAAAAGGCGCGGCGGCTGCGGATGAGTGAGGTGCTCAGGACCGCCGAGCTGCAGTCCGCCGCCGCCGCGACGGCATAGGCGGCAAAGACGTGCCGGCAAAGCAACGCAATGCTCCCCCTACTCCCCCGCACAAAGGCGCCCCCACGCGGAGGCTGGCAGAGACCCCCCAATGCAGAGCGGCGGAGAAGAGAAAGAGAAAGAGAAAAAAAAAGGAAAAATTCCTTCAGCGGCAATGAACACGCACATATATACTCCAAAGGAACGCAACGGGAAATGTCCTCGCAGGTGGTGTCTTCGTCTTTCACATTAAGTTGCAGTCGCCTGTGGGAAGCCGTGCGGAAATAACGGCACCGGCGACCGCACATTAACACGCTCATCCATAGCGTAGGGAGGGAAGGGGGCCGAGGGAAACGAAACAAACGGAAGCGGCTGCGTGATTGTGGTTGTATGTGTGTAAGTATGTGTGGGTGCTGGGAACACACGGACTCCATTCTGTTGTGTTGCCCGTTATCGTGGCAGGAATGCTTGGCACACGAACCCAAACCTCGCACCTTGCACGCACGGCACAGCAGTATATATACATATACATATATATATATGTATCTTTCTTTTCCCCTTCTTTCCCGCAGTGCCGCGCCGCAACGTTTTTTATTCTCTGCCTCAAGCTCTTGCTCCTTTTTTGTTTTGCATTGCATTTTGCTTTGAAAAAATATATATACATGTACTTTTCGTTCTTATCTCCTCTTTCCATCTGCTACTGCTTGCCGCTGCGGGCCCCAGAGGAGAACGCGATCCGGAGCTGCGGCTGGGGGGGGGGCGGCGGGCGTTGTGATGACACTCCCGGTGGACGCGGACGCCACGCCACCCGCGGTGCACTTCGAGCTGCACACCCGCAAACTCGGCGAGGATGACGCGTGCCTGCAGTGGCTCAGGCGCCGCTACTCCCATGCAGCGGCGGATGCGGACTTGCTTTTGGCACGGATAGAGAATGACTTGTCCGCCTGCGCCACGCACCGTTGGGCGCAATTCTCGCGACGTTCGCCGGTCTACGAGGCAACCCCGCCGCGGACGGACAACCCCCAATCCAACACGACGGCGGTGCGCATGGAGGAGGGCAAAGCGACCGGGCGGCACGGTGACGTCACCGTGAGCGTGCAGGACGCCCGTCCGAGGCCGGCTTCGGGGCTGCAGGAGGAGGAGCAGATGCGGCTGGAGCCCTCGCGCCATATCTTCACAGAGGCGGCGCGCAAAAGAGCCCAAACCCAGCTTTCGAAGGCAGTTGCGGCGGCCGGTAGACCGTCTGAGACGACGAGTGCGCCTCGCCCCTTTTTTGGTGGCTACTTCCTCCCACCGCACTCTGCCGGCCCGACATCTTTTCTGGTCTTTCCGCAGTGGATGCACGACGCCCGCGTGGGTGCCGCGCGGCCGCAGGAGTTGCCGTACTTCCTCCGAGGCACCATTGGCCGAAGCCCCAGCCGCATGGGCGACGACAACACGGCGAGGATCGAAGGAAGCCGAGGACCGCTGCAGGAACTGCTGACAAGCATTATTTGCAATGCGTCGTTTTCCCGCAAGTTTGCTGCCACCACGCCGCGGTGGCCCCTTTTCGACGGCGTCGACGCCGTGCGAGTGGACGTGTACGCCAACAATGCGACCGCGGAGCGTCTCAGTACCCCTCTCGCCGACGCCCAGCCGGAGCGCAAAGCGAAGCCGCGCACCCTCAACTTTTGCGACAGCGGCGCGCGCGCCTCGTTCTTTTTCCAGAACCCCCGATACTCACTCACGTTGGGCACTTCCTACCGCGTGGCGCAGCTTCCATCGCAAGCATCGGCGAAGGGGCCGGCCATCGCCTCCTTGGTACTTTTAGACGGTTACGACAGTGCGGTGCAGCGCTTTACCGCGCCGCGGCTGCATCGCTGGTTTCCTAGCGCAACTTACCATCTGCAGTGGTCTGCGGGACCGGGTGTGGAGTACGCCAGCGCGGGCAAGCCATGGACGGTCTTTGGCAAGCTGAACACAGAGTGGTGGGTGGAGTGGCCCCTCTTTAAGCGCGTCCTCGTTTGCATCCGTAATCAGTCCGCACTTGTGCGGCCACTCCCTTTACAGCGCTCGAAGGAAGTCGCCGTGGTGAGTGACGGCAGCCATACTGCAGCTGCCTCGCCTCACGGCAGCGGTGGTGAAACACACAGCCTGTTTTGGGCGACGCAGGGGCCGAGGTGGGACGCGAATCTTGTGCGCGGCTTCAAGGACGACTACGCCGCGATGCACTACGCCTCACGCTGGTACACGCTCGTTTCTGCGGAGCTGGCCTCCAGTACGCGTCGACGGGAGCGGGGCTCGAAGGGGTGGAAAGCCCCCACCTGGATGCTCTACGCGAATGCCTGCTTCGTGGACTCGCTCACCGCACCGCCGCGGGCGTCTGTTGGCTTCGCCTTTTCCGGAACCCCGCGCGGCACCACTGACGCGTTTAATGTCCTCACCCCATTCTCCTTCGACTGCAGCTTTAACTGGCGGCTGGACTTCAGTCAGGGGCGGCCCGCGCTGGTGTCAGGCGTTGCCCCCGGCCAACGAGCCGAGTCATCGGTGCTGCGGCTCTCCCACGTCGAAACCTTCCGTCATTTTCGCTGCGGATTGACGTGGAGGGCGTGAGGGAAATTCGCCACCTCCCTGGAGGAACCCACACGCTTGTTCCCCCCCCGCCTGCGCCCCAGAAAACAGCAACAGCGGCCAGGAGACAGTCACGCAACGAGGGAGGTGAACGCCGCTCATGCCACTGTGTGACTAAGTTGATCAGCAGAAAGGCGCCAAGGGGAGAAAAGAAAAGAGTTGATAGAGGACACGGTTTTCTGCCAGCACCTCCGCTGTTTTTTCTTTTCTTTTCTGTTGTTACGTCAGTGGACACAGCGTTATGGCCGCATGAGGGGAAGCTGATGCCCCCCGCTGCACTTTTCTTACCCTTCACACGACAATGTTCAGGCGGACCGTACAAAATTGGGGAAAAGTCGATCCCGGCGTCTCTGTGTGCAGTTTATGCTTTTGCCCCCCTCATGTAAGCAGTGCCGCTGTGCCGGCCGGGGCAACAAACAAACGACGTTACGGAGTCGCGAGGACAGTGCCGAAGTCACCGAGGATCGACCGCGGCCTCTGCTGCAGAGACTGTCTACGTTTAGATTGTACTGCACGCTTTATCTTTTTTTTTTGCCGCTTGGGCCTCACCCCACACTGTCCTCTGGTTCACTTCAAACAACCCATTGCGTGCGCACAATTACCCCCTTTTCCCCGTCCAACACGCACGCGTATGATCTTCCATCAGCCTCTTACTTTTTATATATGCATGTTTTTGCTTCTTGGTGTGCGTTGCATCTCGTATTTTTCTTTCCTTCTTCTTTTTCCTGGGGGTGCCGTTCTTCTGCCCTCATGCTCCCCGCTGTTTGCCTCCTCCCAATGTGTCTCCCGGGCTCCAGAATCGTTATGAACGTTGACGTCATCGATGCGACGGCGGAGGCGCTCCCGCTGGAGCTGTTGAACGCAACGAACAAGGAGCTGACGGCGCAGCTGTCGCGGCACGAGCAGCTGTGCGATGAGAAGATACGTGCGATAGAGGACCTGCGGAGGCGGCTGCAGTTCATGAAGGAGCACCTCAGCAACGTGCGTGGGGAGATCGTGAGCACCCAGAGCCTGGTGGAGTGCAAGCGGCGCGAGGTGGAGTCCGGAACGCACATGTACC
>NW_021704314.1:0-26635 GCF_003719485.1 Trypanosoma conorhini | reverse complement strand
CGTCGTTGGCGTAGTCGTCGGAGGGGGGGGGGGGGGGGGTAGGTAGGTTTCGTTGTTTTGTCCTACTTATTTTTTTTTGTTTTGTTTTTTTTGTTTTCTTCTGTGTGTTTTATTATTGTTATTATTATTATTATTTGTTTTATTTTGTTTTTGGATCGTTACTATTTGTGCTGTCCGCGCTTGACCGTGGCGCCGCACGGGAGTAGGGTGTGGAGCCCGGCTTTGATAGTGAAGGAAATAAGAAGGAACCGTGACACGGCGACAACACAACGAACAGAAGAGAGGAACTGCACGGCGCTGGGCGTCACACGTGAGCAACGAGAGCGGTTGCAGTGTGACGGGTGAACAAGAGTGACAGGAGTGAGAGGATGACGCCAACAGGCATGCACACCGACACACACGCACACACATACAAAGTAAAGAAAAAAAAGCGCAGGTAGGTGATACGCTTATGCGACGCATATGACGACAACGTTGGAGGCGAATAAAGGAAAGAACCGAAAAGGGAACAAGAATAGAATTTGAAAAACGCAGAAATGGAGGAGACCCGATAATGATGGTTAAGAACTAACAGCAACAAAAAAGAGGTGGAAGTTGCGAGTTGTGCCTTTGAGATATTTACAAATAGTTTTATGTCCTTCACTCTGGTGTGGCAAATTCCAGTCTGATTGTTGTCAGGGATCATTCTTTTTAGGTGGGTGTGGGTATGGGTGTGGGTGTGTTGTTTGCGTCGAATTTTCTTCTACGCATCGACGAGAGTTTATTGCGTGGGTGGGGACTGCCGAGGCCCAGAGCGAACTAAACCGCGAGAGGTGGGCGGAACAAGCGAAGATGGCTGACGACGACAGGACTGTAGTGACAAGAACAAAGAGAATAAAAAAAATAAGAAAAAAGAAGCAGTAAGTTGGAGGTTACCTTTTGTTGTGGTTGTGGTTGTGGTTGTGCGTGCGTGCGTGAGTTGCCTCTAGTTGGTTCTTCCACCGACGCAGACGCAGGGGATGCGCACAGGGCCCACCGGACGCGTGAGACACCTTGGAAGAAGAGAAAGGGTGCTGGAGAGAGGTATCACGCAGTCAAGACGAAACAGAGAGTGGAGTAAGAGAAGAGAGGAATTGGGTAGCTATAGCTGCACGGTGTCAAACGAGGGGTGAGACATAGCGAGCTCGAGATGTAGGGGAAAAAAAAAGCAACATGCTCCAACTGCCTCGTAACTCCCGCAACTCAGCAGGTTACTCTGAGGAGAGGAAGAGAACAAGCAGCTTTTCCTCCATGGGATGAATACGACATACTTTGCCCCAAAAGTTTGACTGCCTTTTCTTCCCCCTCCCTTCTTTTCTTTTTCTTTTTCTTTTTGTTGTTGTTTTTTGTTTTCATTTATTGTCTTTCGAGTGTCGTTAATACCGCGAATTAACGTTGTCTCCTTCCATTTTATGCTATACTGTGATGTGCTCTCACACTCCATCCAGCCTCCGCCCGCTTCATTATTCACGCTTTATAATTCTTGTTATTATAATGCCTGATTTTCCTTTTTCCAGTGTGTTTATGTGCATATATTGATCGGATAGCCGTGCCGGTGGAGGTAGTTTGCTTGTGGTGGGAGGGAAGCTCTGTGAGCCCTTTTCTGAGGGAGAGGGGCGGCTGGTGCCTATTTAAAACGACTATGTTGCATGCTGAGGAATTATTTACCTTGTTTCCTCTTGCCGCACGCATGCACACACGCCCACTCCTTCCTTCCCTTGGGTTCCGACCGAAGCACTCGCGAACAACCACATACAATGGAGAGGGGAGTCGGGGGGGGAAGCATAACTTGCGGTAAGGACGAGACAGTAAAGGCATTTCACTCCGGAATGAAGTGGGGCAGTAAAAGAAAGGAAGACGTAGGAAGCGGCAAGACGCGAAAGTGATAGAGATAAGAAATAATGAAAATATTTTGGTGGGGGACGAGATAAGCGGGAAGCTTGTGCCAGGAAATGAAAAAGAAAAAATAATGGAAAGCGCGGATTTACACGGCGAAAAGGGGAAACATGGATGAAAGAGTGGTTATTTTGCATGAATTATGTCGCAGTTAGATGTGACTTTTTGTGAGGTTTGACTTTGTGTGAATTACTCCTGAATTCGTCTGCCAACTTCCGTTCGCGCTTTGTTTAGTAATGAGTTATAACTGCCTTTATGTTTTCCTTCGTTACTTCATGACATTTGTGTGTGACGAGCCTGACCACCTAACGTTTGTATTTATTCTGCTGTTGATGTGTTGGTTTCTTTCGTCTCCCTTTTGTTGTTGGTTTTGCTCCTCCGCTTCCTCACTTCGTTGCTATGGGTGTTTCTGGGGCCATTGACATTCTCCTTTGTACACACATACACACACAGAAATATATATATATATATATATATATATTGCTTTCTCCATTTCTATCTATTTAGATGCGGCAGCGTGCGTCGTTGTTTGGGATTCCTTCCTTCCCGCATGCCTCGTACCACAACTTTTTTTTGCTTCTTTTTTTGAGTCAGTTGCTGTTGGAGTGCGCAATGTTTTGGAGTGCCCGCATCGGTATGTAATACACTTGAGCCTGCGTATGCGTGTGCTTCATGTGTGTGTGTATGTGTGTGTGTATGGACGCATTTCTTGTTGGCTTTCCTTTTTTATGGCTTGTTTCCGTCATTGGCTGCTGCTTTTGGGCTCCCGATTAGGGATATTGCGTGGAAAAAAGGTGGAGAAGTGAGCGAATGGGTTCCCTCTGCTGCGCACTCTCCGCTTCTCCGTTCTTTTGACGTGGGCGAACATGAAGGGAACGGTGGAACGCGACTGGAGGGAGCTTGGGCGCTGCGTAGGTGCATTGCGGTTGACAGCGGGTGGAGAACACAAAAATAGAAGAATAAAAAAAAAAGTGTGGAAAAAATCAGCTGCAGGAGGAATGAATGGTGAAGGACTGCAGTGAAGAAAAGACGAGAAAATAAACGATGTACAATTAACTAGGTAGCTGCGTGATTGTGTATGGCTGTGTGTTCCCCTCTCACTCTGTGTCTTTTGGGGCTTTCGTGGCATGTCTGTGCGCCTTCGTGCGTTGATATCATCACTGTTCTATTGGCTGCGTTGCGTGCTGGTTTCCCTCAGCTTTATATATTTACGTATGCGCGGCTATTCACGTTCCTTTGAGGCCAACGTATTTTTATTCATGACTTTATTTTTGACTTTTTTTTCTTCTTCCTGATTTTTATTCACCTTGTAGGTGCTAAGTCCTTCTCTCTCTTTCCCTCTTAGTCACTCTATGTGTGGTTGCGTGACTGCGTTCCATTACTTTTGTCACCGTTGCTCATGCCACTTCTGTGCTTCTGGGGCGTCTGGACTGTGGCCGGAGCGGAACGGCTAGCGGGGATGGAAAATGGCGCCCTTTTCTTCCCTGCTGCTTCAACTTGGTGTGCAATGAGTGTTTCTTTTTTATTTGTTCTTATTGCTTGTTTGCTTTTTTTTTCTTCTTTTCCCCTCCTCGACCCTGCATATCATTTATCCTCCCAATGTGTGCGTTGCGCGAGAGCGGGGCTGCGTTGGCAAATCCATTTAAGTCACATCATACCAAGTCTTCTTCATCGCAGCGGAATACGGGCCGCCTACTCTCATTCACCCGTGCCGTGCTCTCACGCAACACCAGCGGGGGAGGTGCGGAAAAACGCCAGTGAGCGTGGCCGACGCGGGGGGTATGGTGGTGTAGGGTGGGGCGCACCACGGCACACCCTACACCGAGCATAACTACAGGGCGCACTGGAGGGTAAGGGTACTTTCCATGTGGTCGCGGCGAAATGCATTCCCCCTGGCAGCGCTTCCTGAGGCCGGATGCGCTCCGCTTGCCTCAACACCGTCAGATGACCTCCGATCTTCCACAGGACTGGCGGAGGAGTCGAAGATTAAATTTATCACGACACTTGCGTACACGCTTATTCCAGAGGTAACGAGGGAGGAGGCGGAGGTGATTTTCTCCTGGGCTTTGAGGAATGCAGGGGGTGGTGGCCGAGATAAACACCGATTGGCGGCACTTAACCAGATTGAGTACTTCTTTGCAGGGACCGACAATGGCCTGTTATGCATGTTTCCTATCTTTCCGCCCACCATGCGTCCGTTCCTGACGACTTCAACTGGGGGAGAAACAGTGCTGGTCCCCTGGAACGCTGGGCCCCGACGCATTTTGCATCGCCATCGACACGAGGAATCGGTGATGTCGATCGCGAAATTGGCCACCTTAGTGGCTTCCGCAGGCTCGGATGGTTACATGCATCTGAGCAGCTTTCATCCGGCGCCGCGACATATTATCTCTATTCCGCATCCAACGGCGGTACATTGCTTGTTGATGTGGGAGGGTACTTTGTTTCTCGAGAGGGAGACGAACCCGCAGCAGAGATCGGCGGTAGCCATAGCAGAAAGCTCAATTGTATACATTTTCACTGGTGATGAGAGTGGTTTGGTTCGTCTCTGGCGAGTGAATGTTGAGGACCACACTTACTTCCTTTCGACCGTATTTGTTATTACTGCCCACGCTGGGGGCACTGGGTTTTCCTCACCACTGCATTATCTCGCTTGCGAGGATGGGGACCGCACGAGTGTCCCAACGAAGCAGTCGAAAGTAATTCACTCTCTTGCCCTTGACGAGGATCGACGTCTTTTAGCTGGAGTGGAAGGGGGAGTCGTCGTGTGGGGGCTTGCGGCGTTGCCGTGGAAGCAGCGGGAGGAGGACCACATTTTATGCTGGGACATTGAACAAGGGAAAATGAACACCACCGCACTCTCTACGCTTCAGTTTAGGACGAGGAGATTGACAAACGTGAGCGTGTGGGTCAAGGGAGCTGATTTGCTGCAGAAAAGCATCTGCAGCGAGAAGAGGGGGGACGATGAGGTGAATGGCAGCAATTCTCAGATGAAGGTGATTCAGAAATCAAGATGGAAACCCAAGTACGGTACACATGTTGCGAACGGGTTTGATGTGGGTGTGGTGAGCAACTTGTTGACATTGCCACCTCTGCAAGACAGCAATGGAGAGTCCGCGATGTCGCTGCTGCAGACTACGTATGTGCCTCTGCAATTTCCATCGCTCAAGAACACAGTTTACTTTCCACTCCATGCGGTAGAACCAGCGTTCACCCCACTGCATATTCTACCCACGATAGGCAGTACATGCTTTGCGCTTCTTGTTTTACAGCATGGGAGGCGTATTGTAACAGGGGGTTCAGACGGTAAAGTCGTGGTATGGTTGTGGGACACATCCGCCGAGGTGTACATGCAAGGTCTGGTTTCAAGCGAGGGTCAGGGACACTGCGGGCTGATTCGCCACCTTTGTCTCCTTCGCTCCCCAGACATTTTTATCTCCTGTGGTTACGACGACGGCCTGATAAAGGAGTGGCATGTGTACGATGAGCCGGAGTTTTTTATGCGTTGCGAGCGAAGCCTCAAAGTTATCCCCGCCAATTTGTATGGCCTCACATCCCACGTACCACTGCCAGTGCTGGAGGAGAGTGTAGGGGGGATTTCCTGCGCAGTTTCTTTCCCTGAGTTTCACGCGCTTTTTATTGTAGGTCTCTTTGAGAGCAGCATTCAGACCTTTAGTCTGATGGAGGTGCATGGGTGTGCCCTGCCGGAGGATTACGTTTACAACGGTTACAAAACGGTGCGCCTAACAGCATCTGTAGCTGCGTGTGTTTCTCGGGGTCTTGGTCTTGGTGATGTTGATGGGCGCTTGGAAGGAGGGAATCATGCCTCTGTCTGAACACACATTTGGTGTTTTTGTCAGGGTTTCTCCCACTTTCATTGTTATTTTTTGTTGTTTTTACTGCAACGAAATGCGGAATGGACTGCAGCGTAATTATGTGTCTCTGTCAGCCAGTGCGGCGTCTGCCTGGCTGCGTGGAAAGGTGTTGTTTGTTCATTCCACTCCTTCTTTTTTTTTTCTTCTTCTCTTCCACCCCCGTTGTGTCTCAAATATCCATCTGTTTTCTCCATCCTTTTTTATTTTTACCTTTGCTTTTTAAGTCTCGTGTTCAGCGTCCCTTGCTGTTGCCCAGGGGTTCATGCCTTGCGCTTCTCCACAGGACGTGGCGGAAATTTTGACGGGCGCATCCACCCTGTATGAAGCACTCGAATCGGTGTGCGTGAGAAATGGCGACAAATACATGGATATCATGACACTACTCCCTAAACGCGGCGTTGATCATCAGACAGAGGCGCTATTAAAAGCCATTTCTCGACTGGCGCCTTCGGACCCATTCTTGGCGGTGTTCGGTAAAACGAGAGCGCCTGTCATGTTATTCTTTGCCCCCACACTCTTGCTGAAGGCGGCGACGTTGCTGGCGGCCCCGCGCACCGATATATATACCCCCGACACGGAATGGTGCGCCGTCAGTAGCTTCCTCCTGGCGACACAGAGTGAGCTGCTCGCCTCGCCGGGGCAGCGGGTGGTGCGGGTTGCAGCGCTCCCTGATCCACCACACATGCCCTCGATCAAGCACACGCGTTCATGGCCATCAATTCTCAAGCACCCCCTTTTAGAGGACGTGGTGCAGTTCCCACCCTCTGCTTCTCACCGAACGGAAGTGTTAGACGCGGCCAACTTTGGATGTGTGATGTACTTTATCACATCTGGACTCGTGCACTTGTTGCAGGTTATTTTAACGGCCCCAAAACGCTTTGTTTGTGGCTCAGGGACGCTTGGGTTATGTAGAGAAATAGTACGCCTGCTGCTCTCACCGACTGTACTAATTTACGGCTCAAAGGAGAGCAATCTCCAGATAGCCGGCGCCTCCCTGCTTGTTGCAGTGCGAGGTGTGCTGGACATGCGTGAGGCCGTTGGTGAAATGCGGCAGCAGCTGCTAATAGAGCAGTGGATTATCTCTATTCGATGCTGGTTTGATTTGGCCACTCAGTCTGGCAACGCTGCGTGTATGCAGTTCCTCTTCCCCTACATGCTGTCCTGGGACGTGGCGTTAAATGACTGACAAAACTGGGTTTGAGGTTATGTCGAAGTGTGGGAGGCGGCATATATATATACTTGGCGATCAACTCGGAAGTTGTGGGGGCGGCGCGAATGCATTATTACGCTCCTACGGGAGTTGCAAAGATGATGGGGAGCGGGAGACCTGGAAACTGGGGGAGAAAAAAAAAGAATGTAAGTAAGAAAACGGCAACTGCCCCTTTCCTACAAACATGCTTTGAAATGTTTTGGCAGGTGCGGCCTGCACGAGGTGGTTTTCTGTGGCTGTAAAGTTGTGTTGCGGGCGGGTTGGGTTGTGCAGTCTGTAGGAACAACTTACACGGCGGCTAGAGTGTTCCGTGAGATGTAGCTGCGAGACTGCCCGCCTCCTCCGCCTTTGTTTCTTCCTCAGTGCTGGGCCGGTGACGAAAGTTGTCCTTCATCTTCTTTGCTTCTTGCTGTGGCTGTGTGGGCCATATGTTGATTGTGCTTGCAGTTGAGCCCTGCTTGTGTGCCTATTTATCTCCATGCCTTCTGTGTACGGCGACGTCGTTGCTCCTACTGGTGTCCTCCATTGCCTGCACTGGAGCGGAGGCAGTTTGGGGAATGCAGGAGGTGAGAGGGGGGCAGCCAGAAGCAGGACGAGGGTGTGTGTGTGTGTGTGATTGTGGCCCCACAGCACGCAAAACTCCCTTCGTTATACTTTCCCGCAGTTGCGGTGTAGGAAAATGGCAGTAACAGTCGGAAAAGAAAAGAAAATATTAAGCGTTTGCTGCAGTTTTCCACGCCGTTCTTGCATGAACTCTTGTGCACACGCTTTGTGTGTGTGCGTGTTGTTGTTGTTGTTGTTTGTTTGTATGTTGCGCTTCTGCTGCTGCTGGTGTGCGGCTGCGTGTATCTGTGTGTGGTGCTCTGGCTTCATTATTTCTTTCATCCGCCCAAGAAGGTGAGTGAGTGAGCGAGGGGCACATAGCGTGGTCGAAGGGTGAGTATTGAACCATTACAAATACGCGGGCACATATATTGTATTCGTAAGGAGAAGGCGGAAAAACAAGCCACCTACACAGGGCGAGAGAGAACCAGGGTTCCCGCCTCCCTCACCTTGCACGAAGCCTACGAGGGACGACAGGTATAACACAAAAAAGAAACAAGGAATCATATTTTTTTTCCCCCGTTCTTTTTCTTTTCTTTTGTTTGTTTGCTTGCTTTTTTAATGAGTGTACGAAGTTCAACGGTTGTCTTCTTTCTTGCATTGTGGGCATCGCTGGTGGCGGGTGTCGTTCTAGCCGGGGAGGACACGAACACGTACGGCGAGGGCGAGAAGTTGCGGGTGTATGGCAACAAGATCGGGCCGCTGCACAATGCATTCGAGACGTATGATTTGTTTCGCGCCCCTGGATGCCCCCCGGCAAGTTGGGAGCAGCGGGCGCCCACGTTGGGTCAGGCGCTCGTGGGTGACGAGCTCTACGAGTTAAACGTATCAGTCAACTTCGGCGTCAATGTGAAGCGAGGCGTTATTTGTCTGTTTTCGCCCTCTGAGGAAGACGTGGCCCGTTGGCGTGAGATGATTCTGGCGGGCTACACGTACCAGCTCCTCATCGACGAGTTACCGCTCTGGGCGGCGTTCGGAAAGGTTGTCAACGCCGTACCAATGATTTACCTGCATCGTGCCTTTCACCTCGGTATAAATGGGCCACGGCTTGTCAATGTCACACTAGAAACGGCGGGTCTCGAGGAACTCTGTGCAGCCAAGACATACGTCTTCACGTACTCCACTCATTTTACTGCATCGAATATCAGCTTTGAAAATCGTTTCGCGAAGTACATGGAAGAGGAACTGATTGAGCCCAGGATTCGATGGTTCGCCATCGGCAACTCTTTGGTGTTGGCTGTGTTCCTTGTCATTGTCGTTCTGGTGATCCTTTCTCGTGTGATTCGCACGGACTACCAACGTATCGAGCAAGAGCTTCGGTTGCGGGATGAGGGGACCGACGACCTTGTTGACAGCACAGGCTGGAAACAGCTCTATGCAGACATTCACCGCGTGCCTTCGTATCCGTCGCTCTTGTGTGCCTTACTAGGTACTGGGGTGCAGCTCTCTGTGGTGTTTGTGCTTGGAGTCGCATCCGCGGCCTACTTTAGTCTGCGCCGGAGCTCCTCGCAGGATGCTGTCACAGTTGTGGCTCTGTTGTATGCCCTAACTGGCGTGGTGGCGGGATGTGTGTCCTCGGTGCAGTTCCTGCGGTACGCGACGTTAAGCCCTGCACTTTCCAAGAAGTGGATGCGTTGCATGGAGTTTACAATGTCCGTGTTTCCGCTCTTTCTTCTGTCCTGTGGGACCATTACGAACATTGTGGCACATCTCTACGAGTCTGCGCGGGCGGTGCACGTTGGTGGCATAACTTTCGTTGTAGCACTTCTTTTCCTTGGGTATTGCCCGGCTGTGGTGGTGGGAACTCTCCTGGGTCGCTACGGCTATCGACGACATGTACTCATGCCACGTAGTCAACGTAGTTTGCCGCATGTGAATCAAATTCCACGACTTATACCACCGCCACCAAATTTTTTGCTGTCGACCAAGGTGTTTGTCTTTCTCTGTGGTTCAATGCCGTTCGGCTCAATTGCATTTGAGCTTTGCCTCGTGTTGAACTCCCTGTGGCTAAACAAGCTATATTACTTTTACACGCTTTTATTATTGACGTTTGTTGTATTTGCGGTAGTTACATCGTGTGTCGCCATCACCGCCACATACGTGCTGCTGAACATAGAGAACCACCGCTGGCCGTGGATGTCGTTTGGCTTCGGTGCATCTAGTGGATTTTACGTCTACCTCTACTCTATTTACTTTTACGTCTACCGCACCACAATGAGTGGGTTTTTTACACTTGTCTTTTACTTCATTTATTCTGCCACGCTGTCGGCGGCCATTGGACTTATGGGCGGCGCCGTTGCGTTTCTCGCGGCCTCCCTCTTTATTAAAACGATGTACGCCTTTGTGAAGTCTGACTGAGAAGGGCGCTCTGTGTGGGCGAGGCGGGCAGAAGGCAGTGCGCAGGATGCGTCTCATGGCAGTCTGGCTGTGAAGGGCTGAGGGAGCGAGCGGGTAAGCGTCGTGGGTGCGGCTGCCACGAGGCGGCGAAGCAAAAAAAGAAAAAAAACCACACACTCATAGCCACAACTGTAACAAGGACAAGGAGGTTTTTATGACGGTGAACTGGGCGCCAGGGACTGTGGTGTGGACGCCGCTTTGGGCGAAGCGCCATCCTCGGTTATACACGCCGTGGATGTGAGGGGCGCCCTTTTACTTACTTCTGCGTGCGTCTGTCGTGGGACTGTACGGACGCTTTTTGTTTTGTTTTGTTTTTACGCTTCCGTGCAAACGCACGATGAACTCAAGGAGACGGAAGGTGTCGGGCGAGGGGGGCCACACAGTGGGCGTGCGAAGGAGAGGGAAGTGCGGTGCCTTAGACACACACACACACACACACACGGGCATTCGTCTCTGCGCATTCTTTTTCAAATGAGGTTCGGCGTGAGAGAGCATCGGGGCGCTGCCGAAGAAGAGGACGAGGTGGTTGCCACTTACAACGTCTACGCGTCGCCGTTGCTGCAGCACCAGCTGCACATATTTCAGTTCCCAATGCGGCGCAAAATGCGGCCATATGAAGCGGACGATGTGCAGCTCTTTGCGACGGAGGGAGTTGCCAATTTCGGCAAAGCCGCGGCATTGACTTCAGCGGCGGCGGCGGCGACGCCCTCGGCGTCTATTTTGTCTCCCTCTTCAAGGCTGACGATGCACTGCCGCCTTGACATGTTTGGCTCCAGCTCCTTCGTGGAGCCGTCACCCCAACCACAGCCGATGCAGCAGACAGGCGATGGCCTACGCAAGGGCGACCAGCCGCAGAGACACTCATATCATTACGCGCTGCAGTCCCACCCCTTTCAACCCCGTTGTGATTATGCAGTTGGATTCATTGTCGATGGAGCAATTCACCTGACGCCCGTCAGTACCATTCAACAGTTCACACCTATTGTCAAACCAACAACGCTTAGCGCTGCCCATTGCGTGGGTGAGGGATTTACGAGTGTGCCATCTATGCCGATTGTCCCGGGACTTGCCATTTCTGACCGCATCCATCGCGAGATGCTGCGCCAGCGTAGCGTCATGTTGAACACTGATGCAGCGACAGCGAAGGAGCTGCAATACTTCCCCATCGGTTCTGTGGAAAGTATGGCCATGCGTCGTCGGTTGTGGTCACCCACCTATGAAGTTTCCTCCTTTCTCCAGACTACGGGCAGCCAGCGGCCAAGGACGCAAACGGAGGACAGCCTGTTCCCACCGGAGCTTCTCATTTCAGGCGGAATCTCCGGCGGCGAGGATGCGGCTGCTGTTGGAAATTTGCTGCGACGCTATGCACACCGTTACGGTGTGCTGGACCAAGTGCTAGTGCTGCTGCAGCGCTGCCAGGTCTTGACACTAGCGGAGCTGCGTGCGTTGGTGCTTCCGCCAGATCACGCTCTCGTTCCATCACCCTCCGCTTCCCGCCAGCCGCAGCCGGACGGTGTGACGGATAAGCAGCTGCTGGAGGCACTGAGAGAGGCTGCCGTGTGGATTCACGGGGTGTGGGTGTCGAAGACGGCCTCCCGCTTTAAAGGCACAGTTGCCGCTCTGCGTGAGGTGGTTCTTCTGCTCTTCTTTGAAAGCGCTGATGCCTCCCTGGCTAGAGCCGAGCTGAACAAAATTGTGAATAGCACTGCATTGCAACGGAATGTGAAGGAGATATTAGAAAGCGTCGCAACGTTGAACAGCGACGAGCCTGACCCTAAGCAGCGTGTGTGGCGTTTAAGGCACGTTCCAGCTGACGCAGCCCTACGAGTGGCAATGTTGCGGGCCGCGCAAAATGCGTACCCGCAAGAGGTAACATTTCAACGCATGCAGTGGGAGAAGTTTAGACCCTATATCATGGGCCACATAAATGCGATTAACTTAGGCATGCCGGTTTCCCGACTTCTCTTGGCGACACGACGAAATGAGGCAGGCGCGGAGGCAACCAACTTAACTGGCATGGCGGTTGCGGCGGCGGCGGCGGGTGCGGCATCTTCATCTTTCAAGGATGATGAGCTCGCTCCGATATTGGCGTACATTCGCCGTCTGTTTCTAGAGCATGGTGTGCTGAACAAGCAGCGTGCGAAGGAGTTAGTCATGAAGGGCAGACAACAGCACTACCCAGACGCGACGAACCCAATGCTGAGTGCAGCTTTGCAGCGGTGTGTGCAAACGTTTACAAATGCCACGTGGGTGCTGAAAGTACTCGGCGAACCGAAGGTTGATCGTTACAGACCGTTGATTCTTGAGACGGCGGTGGAGCTCGTGAATTTTGAGACACGTGCCTTTCACGCATTGCTCGAAGAGAAGCGACAGCGACGGTCTGCGGGTGAAGGAGAAGACGCTAGTGGAGGTGCTGTGGATGGCGAGGAATTGCAACGGATTGTCTCGCGGGTGCTGTCAGAGGTGGCGGTCTACAAACAGCACGAGAGGCTTTGGCATCTAAAGAGTGGAAATGCAATGATGGAGTAGAGGTGGTGTGAGTGAGATGGACGAGTAAGAGGAAAAGGGAATAAGAAATAAACAGCACCGTTGCGTGGCGCACCTGTGCAGCTCCTGTAACCGCGTGAGGTGTGAAGGAACCAAGACGGTCTGGGTTGTGGTTATTCAATGGGCAGGGGCACACACGCGCTTGCTTACGCCCTCGCATATACATATACATATATATATATACTCCCACCGTATTTCATTGTTTTCTATTGGTTTGGTATGTCTTCCTCTGTGTGTGCGTCCACCAGGGCCTCCCTCTCTCTCCTTGTATGTATGCGTCTCTGTCTCTCTGTCCCTCTCTCATGTTGTATTGTTCCTTTTGCTGATGTCTGCGAGTGTGTCACTCATACAGTTTGAGGGAAGGAAACTGCAAGAGAAATACACTGCAAAAAGTAGAGAAAAAAAAAAGGTGGGAAATCAAGGCAACTCGTGCGCCATTTACCAGAAAGGCCGGAAAGAGTATTTATTTATAGTTATTACTTAAGAAGGGGGAGGAGGGGAGGAAAAGCAACAGGGAGCGACAGAAAAAAAAAAAATAACACAAGGGGGTAAAAGTAAACGTGAAGTAATTTCCCTTGACTCTTCTGGGCGTAAACCCAAATTCACGGAAATATCCGTCTGTTACTATTTGTTTTCGTCTGGACTCACTGTCAAGAAAGAACAAAGGGCAGAAGGAGGAGGCTTGCGCGTCAACACATCCCGTGCTTCATTTTTTTTCTTTTTTTTCCCCCCTCCCCATCCCCCTTTTCCGTTTTGGGTGGTGGTGCGGGCGGTGGCGTGTGCTGAAACATAAATACGCACATAGTTGTATATCTTGCATCAGTCGCCATGGACACCCTCGCCTATGTGTGCAGGGAACGAAACGCTAACGCCGTGCGTTTCGAGGTGCCGCTTATCTCCGTCAAGGCAAATGCGTTTGGTGATGAAGTGCCGGCGCTGATGTCGTCTCATCGCAGACTTCTCTGCATGAACGTGAAACAACCTAACCGTCTTCGGGTTCTTTACCGCCAAGGAAAGTACGTCGAGGCGGAGGTGGGCGCGCCGGTGCTCCGCCACTTGGTCTCCTCGGAGGGCCACCTTGACTACTGCGCCTTCTTCGCTGTCGGTGGGGAGAGTGTGTCGCGTCTGAAGCCTGTGAATTATGCAAATGGGGAGACCAAAATCCTTTTGCAAGAGGTGAATCTGCAGGAGGAGCTCTATGGCGTCGCGGTGGGCAGTGGCGAAACCGCCTACGCGTTGGGCAAAGCGCACATCTTTGAGGTGGACATGGAGGCCGCCACCAAGAAGGCGACGATGGATCTTGCGTCGAAGACGCTTGTGAGGTACCCCGTGATCGGCTACCACCACGAGGCGAAGCTGCTACTCGCCCCTGCGAAGCAAAACTGCCTCGACCTCATCTCTACCGATACCCGCAAGAGTATTCTGCCAAAGGTATGGGAACCCCATGGGGGTTCTGTCCCAACAGCTGCCTTCTTTCTCCAGCGACGTGGTTTTGCAAATGAGTCTGCCGGAAATGTGTTTATTGTCACGGCGACCTGTGGCAACACAGAACTTCGTCTCTGGTGCTACAATAAGACGAAGCAGACTTTTTCACTTATGCAGGATCTATGCATTTCCGTTGAAACTGATGCTGATACTACAGAAGCCAATAAAGAAGAAGAATCATTTTTAATCAGTTGTACGGCAACAGAGGAATACATTACATTGTGCTCCAAGCGTCATTCGCTTGCGGTTGTAGTGGAATTGCATCGAAGCAACTTTAAGGTAGATCGTGTCACATCATGGAAACTGCAGGGTCCTGCAATTGCCAGTGTGGCGATGGTGGGGAAGGTTGCGGAGTCGGCTCTCAGCGGCTCTGTAGCGTACCAGCTGATGCTTGGAGTTCGTACCGCGAGCGGTTTCTTTGAAGAGGTCTTGGATGTAGAAAAGCTCGTTGGCGCCTCTAACACAGCCACAATGAAGCAAAATTCTGTTGCCAAGTGGTTTCCGCAGCATGAAACGGAGGGTAATGTTATAGCAGCGAAACTTCCAACGGCACTAACAGCCGTGTCTTCCTCTGTTCTAGGTGACAAGACGACGAATGCGGTTTCACAGGCTATGGCGTCAAGGATAGTGCGTCAGCAGGCGTCTCAGTTCTGTGACAAATTGCGTAGCATTGATGAGCGTGTCGTTGATTTGCAGAAACGAGCTTCGGAGGCGATGCGGCTCTTTCAGGAAACACGTGCAAGAGAGGAGGCGCAGACGATTGGCCGCAAGTTTGCCACACGCAATAAAGGAAGACTGGAGCTCTTGCAGCAGCAGCAACAAGAGCAACAAGAGCAATCTCTCGCGGTTGAGTCTCCTGAAACCCTCAATGCATCCCAACAAGAATTCTTGGATCAAATTCACGCCATCCTGGAAGAGGTGGACCCTGGTGCAGCGGAGTCAGCAGAGAGCACCGTGAAGGCAGTTCTTACCCAACGCCTAAAGGATGCAGTGGCAAAGGGCGCGAAGGAGGCGGAGCAGATGGATCTTGGGATTGTGGTCCCAACTATTCGCTCTACTGATAGCATGCGTGTGTTTAGTAACGGTACTGATTCTGCCATGCGGGTGCTTATTCGTGCCATCAAGGACCACCATGCCTTGATGCAGGCGCCCCTCAAGGCCTCCACCAACGCGTCTGCAGAATGTATTACCAAGGCTAGGGAATTTGGGGCCTCGATTAAGCATGAGATGAAGAAGCTCTCAGAGGAGCTTAACGAAACGAAAAACGCGGTGTCGCAATTGAGCGTTGTGGCGGTGCCGGTGGCCCCAGACGTCCTCGTCTCAAGGGCTGTGGCAGCAGCTGAGGCAAATGACTGGACCACTGCCTTTAATATTGCTTTGGCGGCATCTGACATCGCCGTTTTGTTGGGTTTCCTACAAAACGAGGTGTGCACTGAAAACATGTCAACAATCACTCGGCCGCAAGCTATCTCTTTGACTGCCTTCCTGAGTTTGTGTCTGCAGTTGTCCTTTGAGCTGAATTCGCAGCCGGAGCTCATTCCGTTGCGCATCCAAATTATGGATGCCTTCTACGTGGAGTGGGACGATGCATTGAAAGAGATCAAGCAAAAGGCGACAGAGGACGCCAGTGAGAAAAACTCTCTCTTTGAGCTCTCAAAACAAGAGCTTGGGCGTGTGTTGGAGCCGTTGAGTGGTGTAGATGACAGCGTGATCGACCGTCGCAGCCGCAATCGCCTTCGTCTGCTAAGGAGGTTGATCGGCTCCTTCCTTGCGTAACCATGGGCGGTTCCAGCTTAATTGGGAGACGAAGAATAAAATGGAACGAAATGAAGGGAGGGAGGGCGGGGCGGTGCGGTGCGGTGCAGTGCAGTGCGGTGCGGGTGGGGGGAACAGAAATAAGGAAGAAGAACAGGTGAGGTGCCTGTGTGTGTGGAAGGGGAAGGAAATAAATAACAAAGAACAAAAACAGCAAACAAAAAAAAAGGAACGATTGGCGCCTCTCCGTCTGGGTTTGTGTAATTCGAGCTTGGCGTGGGGCCCTTGTTGTTTGCTTTGGTTTCTGTTTATTTCCCCGCTGCCTTGCTTGCGGCCTCCTCCTCCTCCGCCACCTCCTGCGAGAGGGCCACTGGCGAAGGAGGAGAAGCAGTGGGGTATAGAGAGGGCAGAAAGAGCTCGCGGGAGAAATGGGGTTTGCGCCATGTAAATCAACACCGAAATAAAATGTTTTTTTTTTTGCTTGTTTGTTTGGTTCTTTGTTAGGAAAGAAATGAGACGGAATTTTTATTTTATTTTATTCTGATCATGGCCTTGCTGCTAAAACGGAAGTATGAAGGCACTGCGCGTAAGAGGGCAGCAGGCGTGAGGGGGGCCGCGGTTGCACGCCTTCCCTGCGCTGCTGCAGTAACTGTTGCCACCCACCTACCCGCCACACCATGACAGTGCCGCGCGGCGAGGTGCAAACAAACAGCGGAATGGGATGCAGCAGGGAAAATAAACAGAAACGGAAATAGGGGGGGGGGTGTCCTTGAGGGAACTAAAAAGATTGAGCATTTGTATGTGTGCGTGTGCGTGTGCGTGTGCGTGTGTGCTGTGAGATGAGGAGCAGGATATAGAATAACCAAGAAGAACGAAAATAAGAGGAATATGCTTCGGCAGCGTGTCACTTCTGCTGGTGCATCTTGCAGGGTTTGTTTCTTTGCGGTTTCTTACTCTGTGTGTGGGAGCGGTGCCCCTGACTTACTTCCTGTGTTTGCCTTTAATTTACATCGAACAGAGAGCTGCCAGAAAAAGGTGATGAGCGCGGAGCAGTCAACGCCGGGGACGTTTAAAAATGCCACGTCGCAGAGTCCCACTAGCGTGCTTGTTGCATACGCCGACACGTACTTTGGCAAACGTCTGGTTCAACAGCTCAATCGGGACGGCGTCGGCGACAGAGCGGGGAGACGCTACAAGCTGTTCCTGTGCACCTGGGAGAAGGACGGGGTGCAGGCGTTCGTTGATGGGGGAGTTGCCGCGGCCCCCGGCATGGAGGAAGAGGCGGACGGGGCTGCGGCTGCCTTGCATAGCACTGCCGGTGACGCAAAGGATCCAGCGAGCGGAGTGGCAACAGTCCAGTTGACGCCACCGTCGGTGGCCACTACGGCGCCTGGGCATGACCAGAAAAACCACCCAACGCGCGTTTTCTGGCGGGGGGACTCGCGGGCAGTGCGTCACGCGATCCTTCAAGCGGACCACATCGTGATGGAGATGCGCCAGGCACAGGATGTGTTTGACATGATGCATGTGCTCAGCTCCAAAGAGCAGCTGAAGCGGAAACGCGTCATTGTCGTCTCCTCCTTCTTGACGTGGTACGCGACACCGCCGATGCAGCTGGATTCTGTTGAAGAGAAGGACGGGAAAAACACTGCCAAAAACGAAGACAATTTTGAGGAGGAAGAGGAAGAAGTGGAAGAAGAACGCGAAGAAGACCCTCGACCGCTTGATCAACGCGAAGTGGATGCCATTCTTGGACAGTTTTACCATCCCGGAGGAGGCGACGACGACAACAATAATAACAACGCTATTGACGACAACGACAACGAGTATGAACTTAACGTGGAGCTCTTCACGGAAGACCAGTACAACCGTCGTATTCCACACGCCAAGTACTACAATTGGCGCGAGGCGGAACGTGTTGTGGCTAGTGGGAACTCCGATGAGCGAAACATACAGACCTGCGTCGTTTTTGCGGGACTGCAATATGGAGAAGGTGAGGATGCTCTTGAACCCTTTTTTGCGCAGGTGTGGAATCGTGAAAAAAAGGGACTTCCTATTTACGGCGACGGTACACAAATTGTGCCAACGGTGCATGTGCGTGACCTTGTGACCTTTACGCGACGACTGATTGAGGCCGAGGAACCACCTGCCCTACCGTATGTATTTGCAGCGGACTCCGGAACGGTTTCGTGGCAACGCATGGTACACGCAATGAATCATGCGTTCGGCGGTGAAAAGACGTTTCATGTACCACCTGAAGACTATGTTCTTTACAACAATGTTGAGCTCTTCACACTAAATATGCGTGTGGATAACCAGACGATGCGAGATTTGATGCCAGCTGACGAAGATTGGGTGGCGCAGTCCGGTTTTGTTGCCAGTATTTCCAAAACTGCATTTGAGTATGTCGCGTCCCATAATTTGCAGCCTATTCGCATCATTCTGCTTGGTATGCCGCTTTCAGGAAAGACGTACCTGGCCGAAGCGTTGGCGCGGCGGCACTACAACTTGCCGACGTTCACAATGGAAGGGGTGCTGGAGGAGTATAAGGCGTACATTGCCGCGTTAAAAGAGAGACTCGATACTTTCCGGCGGCGCCTGTACGACGCGGAGAAGAAGAGGCGAGAAGAATCAAAGAAGCGGGCCTTTTTGCGGCACCGCACGAAGAAAGATGATGTGGACCGAAACGACGAGGAGGACCAGGCGGTGGTGGAGCGGGAGACTGCAAACGCAGGGATGCAGCGAGAGGGTGGCGTCAACGACACCTTCGAAGCGGATGAAGTCGCAGGCGGCACGAAGGGGCTACGCGGTGCAGATGACATCAATGAAGATAGTGACATGGAGGAAGATCCGGTTGGCTTTGCCTTGACGGAGGAGGAGCACCATGCCGTGGAGGAACTTGTAGAGGAATGGTTTCAGCAGAATGATCGAGCCACACAACTACGCGAGGTTATCGCGTCGATGGAGCGGGTGCTTGCAATGAAGGTGAGAGTGCAACCGACGGCAAACGCCGACGCGCAGAACGCCATGAATCCAAAAAAGAGGAAGGAGCAGGCAAAGTCCAAACGTGGAAATCGTTCAGGAAACAAAAAACATGCCATGGAAGAAGAAGATACATCGACCGAGCTGCAAGAAAATGCGCCGTTTCAGGACAAGGCACTTGCACTGATGATGCGATGGCGTCTATCGCGTGCAGATTGCCGTAATCAAGGCTATGTGATGGACGGCTTCCCAGAGACTCTGGCGCAAGCACGTCTTGTCTTTGGTGAGGAGCCACTTGACATTCCAGAGACCATTGAAGAAGCCGTTGCGGCGGGAACCCCAAATTCCACTGGCAACTTTTCAGGACCGGGAACCCGTGAGGCGAACGTCCCCCCTCCCACCACAGAGCCGTGCGACGAAGCACGGTTGCCATCCTTTGTTTTCGTGCTCGACGCCGCCGAAAATTATCTGCTTGACCGCTTAACGGCGCTTTCGAAGACGCTGAATGAGACGCCTGGAAACGAGGAAAAACGCCTTGCACGCTTTGAGGAGGCAATGACGCTCTACCGAAGGCAGTTTGTTGATACAGATTACTCCCTCCCAGACTTTTTTGAGTGTGCCCGTACCGTGGCGAAGACGCTCACACCTGGTGGCCGCGGTGTGATTGTGTCGTTTTTAAAGGTCGATGCGGAGCCGCTGTTGTCGCCGCCTCGGCCAGAGTCTCAATACGCCGTCGCGCCGCTCAGCAACGTGGAACAAATCGTCTGTGAGCGTGTGGGGAAGCCGCGCAACTTTGGACCTACACCACAGCAAAAGTACCAAGAGGAGGTGCGACAGCGCAAGTTTCAGGAGGAGGAGCGTCAAAAAGAACTCAAGGCGGTTATGGAGCAGCGCGAACGTGAAAAGCATGAATATATGCGTGAGACCGAAGAACGCTCGCACGTAGAAAATACACGTCAGGAGATTGAGGTGATGGACCGAAACTCATTAGAGCAGCGAAAGCTTCCTCTGCGCGAGTACCTTCAGCATAACATTGTGCCACTGCTGAGCAAGGGCCTGGTGGAGGTCTGCAAGACGCGCCCGGAAGACCCTGTGGACTTCCTCGCAGAGTGGCTGATGCGTCACAATCCACTGGATGATTCTTGCTTCGAGTTGTAGTGGGTTTGATGATTTTATGTTTTATAATTCTTGTTATGATTCCCCAATCTGAATTGATGTCCGGATGTATGATAGTCGTTTTACTCTCTTTTTCTTTCGTCCTCCTCCGCGCGCTACCCATTTCCCTTTCTTGCTGTTGAGGTCTTCTCTGCCTCACGAGACTTGGACCTGGGCCACGGGAGAGGAGCTGTGAAGGGTGTGTGTGTGTCATCGCCGACGTGAGATTTGCTGTTGTTGGCAGGCGGGCCTTGTCGGCAATGATGAGTATGAAAACAAGACGCCAACAATGTGTGTTTGCACTTTCTCTGGGCACATTCCACACTTTTTTTTTTCTGTGGCGCTCCCCCCCCCCCCCCATGGGTCCATCGAGTTCGCGGACCACTTGCCGTTGTTGGTTTCCTCCTTGCGGGGAGTTGCCGAACGTGCACAGGCAAGCATACAAGGAAGCGGCACCTGCCGCACACGCATACGTAGTTACCTACAAATACAGAAATCCAAACATTTCCGCCCTCCTTCTTAATGTACGACGACTCGGGCTCCTCCGTCGACGCCGAAGAAGGTGGGTTTCCCAACCCCAGCGATACGAGGAAGACCTTGACGCGTAAAAGCATGAGGTCCCTCTTTGCACAGGATGCGCTGCAGTCAAAACAGGGTGTCACCTCCCTGCGTTACGAGGATCAAGGTAGGAGAAACAAGGCCGTGCCGCTCTCTGTCATGGGGGGAAATAGCGCACCCGGTTACCCGCCCAATGCCCCATCACCCCTGCGGACCGCTGTGCAGGCGGTGGCACTTGCATATAGCGGTGAAACCTCGATGGGAGCATGTGTGGTCGCCGTATGTGTGCCGCACGCAAATGCCCCGATTGTCACCCCACTTATTGCGATTGTGGATCGCGAAAAGCGTCCACGGTGTCGTGTCACCGTAGATAGAAACCTGCAATTTGTCCAGAACAGATCTTCACCGCAGTATGCCTCTTTGTATGACCCCAGTTTAGGCTCTCACTGGACGTTGATGTTCAAGGGACGCCGCGAATGCACAGAGTTTTCCTCCGCCGTCCACACAACTCTCCACTATATGGAGGTGGAGATGGGTACTGCGCCGCCCTTCGTCGAGTGGGGCAATGAGGCGAAGGCCGAAGCAGAAGCACCTCAATTGGAAGTTTCCCGTGGTGATGTCGCCTCAATCTCCTATATGGCATGGCTGCTTCGTCGGGTGTCTGGCACGAATTTTTTTTCACTTGGCAAAATGGTTGAGGAAGTCCCTCCATTGGCCCCTTGTGAGGTGGTGGTTGGTGATGGTAATCTGATGGCAGGAACTGAGGAAGCCCTTATCGGCATGCAGAAGGGCACCTCACGATTGGTGTTTGTGCCCCCGAAGAAGACGGTTGTTGGGATGGGCATGGGCAATCCAGAGGTATCTTCCTCTGACACTGTCGTGGTCCACCTCACCTGCCATGATGTCATGGCGCGTTGTAGCATGAGCCGTGGCGACAAACCGACGCCGGTTACCCCCTTAGAAACTATTCCCTTTAACAATGACATTCGGGCGGCTGCAACAAACCCAGTTACACAAGCGGAGACCTCATCGACGCGGGTGGCGGATGCTCCCGCGGCTGTAGGTGGAGATATCAGCACTGTTTTGCAGGCCATTCTTCTACAGACGCTGCAACAACAACAACAACAACAACAAAACAAAACAAGTAATACCAACAACAATACGGTTTGTGGCTCTTGGAACGACGTCAGTGGGCCATGGAGTTCTGTGGAGCGCGGCATCGATCGCATTCATATTCAGCTATCCTCGCTTTACGAAAAGATTGACCGTTTGGCTATCGCCGAAATCGTTGATAAGAATAACGCCGTGGTTGAACGAATCATGAGGAGGGTGGTGGGAAAGGCCCCCACGGATGATGTGGACGTCGAGGACATGACGAAGGACCGGGATGGGCTATTGGCCACTATTGAACGCCTTAAGAAACGCCTTGAAGAGGAAACAAACAATTACCACCGGGCCCTTGAAGTGATGGGAAGTCACAAGGACGAACTACATTCTTTGCAGAATGATCTGCGTATTGAGCAAGAAGCACATGCATCGCGCGTGCGGCAGCTAGAGGAGCATCATCGCTTGAATTTAGTGGAAGTGGAGGTCCGTCACCGGAAGGCCCTTGAGCGAGTTGCCGAAGAGAAGCTACTTGAAGGTCGCGAAATGGGTTTTAGGGAGGGCGCGCGATTGGGCAAACAAGAGGCCCTTGAAGCAGCTGGGGGGCACGGTAACTGCGAGTGGAGGGAACGCCTCTTTGCCAGCGAGCAACGCGTTGTGCAGCTGGAGACTGAGATGCAGGAACAAGCGTCACATCACATCTCTGAGCGACGCCGGCTACTGGACCAGATTGATGCCCTGCAGGAAGTGACAGAGAAGTTGGATAGGCGCGCGCAGCAGAGTAGACTGGCCTCTCAACATGGAGCGGACGACACTTCTCGTCAATGCAAACTCCTGCGCCGTGCTATGAATGCGGCGTACACTAACATCGAGATGCAGCTCTGTGGACTCGATCAGGAGAAGGTGGAGGTGAAGGATGCACTTCAGATGGTGATGTTTGCGCTGAGAACTGAAACTGACGCGTTTATCGACGAAATAAAGAAAGAGGCCGCACTGTTGTCTGGGGTGGATTCCCACGGTGGAACCCCCATAGAAGTAACGAAGTCTGCAGTGAAGGCTGAGGAAACCGTCTTAGGTGAGGTGGCTGTGGGCGAAGCAGAACCCGTGGAGAAGGAGGAAGAAAACAGTGTCGCTTTTCTTGAACACGAACAACGCCTGCCTATGAATACAGGGCCGACTGAGGATGAATCCGTGCAACTGGACGGGTTGCCACCTGCGCCGCTGCCTCTACCGATGCTAGGTACGACACCGGTGATGTGTCACGACCCTCCTAATGTCTTTTCAGAGTACGTGGAGCCGGCTGTTAGGAGCGATGACCCTGTCCCCTGCGTTGTCGGGGAGGACGAGGAGGATAACACGGGCGTATGCAAAGAAGATGTGGTCGCTGGCCGACTGACAGAGCCCGCATCCAATGCTGCCGACAGCGCCTGGAAATGAGGACAAAAAAACATGCTATGACTTCGCTTCTGCTCTCTCCCTTTCCCTCTCTCTATCTATGTGTCTGTTAACTATTCATGCGTGTATGGTTGGGTCTCTCGCCTTCCCCTTCTCTGCATTTTGCCTGATCGAATGGATAGCCTTTTGACCTTCAACTATTGGAGGCCATGATATGACAACTAACTCGGCGGCAATGGAGTGGATCTGCAGTGGGTTATGCTCATTGGTTTCTTTGCGTGTTGGCCGTTTCTGCTTGTGTTATACGCATTGTGGCATTCTTTCCACCCCCATCCCCACTCCACTTCTTTTTTTTTTTTGCGTTTGTGTTACTTCTTCGGCTAATAGACCCGGCTGCTGAAGTGGAGGGGGATGACAGCGGGGTTTGGTTTGGGAAGGGTCCTGATTCGTCTTGTATGTGGTACCCGCGACGAAGGTGGGTGTTGCGATGTGGCGATGTTCGATGCCACGATGAGGCACACAGTAGGTTGGTATGCCGTTGCAGGCTCCGCAGCTGTCGCCGTCGTGCCAGTGCTGTACGTCTCTTTATACGTGTTGGCAGGGAAGCGAAAGACTTTGATCCTCCGCACCGCCCATTCCCTGTCACATCTTCCCGCAGATCTCAGTGCTGATAGTGATAATGCGGCCTGTTCGCCGTTTCTTCCCACTCCACGGGCGGTGTTAGCCTTGCGGCGCGTTCTCGATGCAGAGCGGGCCACTGATGTGGAGTTTGCAAAAGTATTTTCTTCTGAGCTGGTAAATGCGTACGTGGATGTGGTGTTTCGCGGTCTTCTGCGCTCCTGTTGTCGCCACTGCATGTTCCACGTGAGTGTCTTTCTGGTGTGTACTGTACTTGCAACAAGTAATGATCGTGTGGTGGGTGATGCGAGCAGCAGTAGCAGTTCAATTGCCGCAGCCGACACGGCGATGAGTGGCTCACTTCTTGACTTCTTTCGGCAAATGTGGTCGCAGTTGCGCCATGGTGCTTTGCTGCGGTGTGCTGTGGAAGGGGTGTCAACTCCATATGCATTTTTCAATTTTAGTTTGTCGAGTCCTCGCATGCTTGAGAGGTGCTTTCCATGGATTGGCACCATTCATTACGCCGTGTCCCACTGTGCTATCCCAGGCGTTTGTTTATTTGGCCGTTGGCGGTCGCCTGACGCGGCGGATCGCGTTTGGCGTGTAATGACCCCAAAAGGCTTTGCCGCAATGTGGTGTTGTCGTTGTTTGTCGGACTTGTTTCAACCGAATTATTCTGCGACAAAGAATGATACCGCAGAGTACTCTTTGCAAGGGGGAGGTGGCGAGAGGCACACGTCGTGTAGAGTCCTCTATTCTGGAGACTGCAATGGCGTAGATACAGAGAGAGAGCAGACGCATAAAGAAACTTGCAAGGTGCCTTTGCCGCGTTCGCTGATTCCATTCGTGCTGCGCACAGGTAGAACCTCCACGGTGGTGTTTGCCGTGACATCTTACGCCTCTAGGACAAATCTTTCATGGCTACCATTTCCATGTGCTGGTGGCCCGCAGTATGTGGCTTTGTGTTATACAGAGATGGCGTTGCTGCTAATTGGCTTATCTTTTGCTATGTTCCGCCGAGCCGTGGATCACTCGCTGCGGCAACGTTATAAACGTCACGCTGTCACGGTTTAAGGTGTCTGCCGTATATGCAGCCACTTTCTTACCACGTACTCGTCCGATATATATATATATATATATATATGCGTACGCTTGTTTATATAAGGAGAACATTACGAGGGATAAGGTGAAACCGAGAAGAGAGACCCATGACGACAAGTAGTCAGGCCAAACAAGCCCCTTTCGGAGGTAGGAGGGAGATGTTGGTTGGGGACTGCGTGTGTACTCAGTGGCGTTTATACGATACAGTGAATAAGGCCACATGGGCAATTAAAGAGAGGAACCACAACAAACAAAACAATCAGGCGGATTAATGCGAAAAGAAGGTGAATTGGAACGAAGAAGACTATACAAAATTCATGAACGTGTGAAATGTGGAAGGAGTGACAGTGTAAGTGTTGGTGTTCACGTGTGTTCCACATACCAGCTTTCGCTTTGACCCCCATTTCAAACATGATGCGGTCACAACACAAGCGTTGTGTTAATGGACTACGCCTTTCCAGAGAAGTATATTAAAGTGGCACATTTTTTTGACCATGAGTTCGGGGATATTGAGGCTTCCACACAGCTTGACAACAAGCAGAAGCTTGTGCTCTATGCTCTTCGGCAGCAGGCAGAGCACGGCCCATGCACCGATGGGGCTCCGTCTATGTGGTGGACGCGGGAGCGCCTTAAGTACGATGCATGGAAACAACTGGGCGACATGTCTAAATATGAGGCGATGGTGAATTTTGTGAAGGTTCTTGAGGAACTTTTGGGAGGGACAGTGAACTGGGTGAAGAAGTGTGAGGCGCTGGAGGATAACGCAGATGCGGGAGAAAAATGTGCCACGAAACTCCAGAGAGGCGAAAAACCACCTGTTACAGTAGCCGACACGTGGGACGAAGACCTGCGTGCCCACTCGGAACCCACGGAGCAGAATGTGGGCTACTTAGCTTCGCAGGTCATGCATTTGCGACGTGAGCTTCATCAACTGCGATTGTCAAAAGCGGAACAAACCAAGAGGGATAGTGTCGCACTGCGCCTGGTGCCGCCACCCATCAAAACGTTGACGGCTAAAATGACCTCGCCGCGACAAGTGCCGCTGTTGCCCCCGGGAAGGCCCATCGCAAAAATAAGCAGTTCGCCACCAACGTTGCGTTATTCGCCCAACCGAATGACGGAAGCGTCGCTGAAAAGCTCTCGATTGCCTTCTTCTGCCCCTCGTAAGCGAGAAATGGGCTGGGCTGAATGGTTTGGTCTCAACTAGCGAATGAAAAGCAGGGAAAAGAATAAGTAAATTCGCTTTTCAGACCGCATCGCTGAAGCCGATACTTTGATTGCTGTCTTTGGTCAAAGTGCCTTTTAGGTGCTGCCTCTGCCCTGCTAGAGCGGGATGTGCCTTTGCCTCAAAACGGATGTGCCCTCTGCGCTTCTTGTGAAATTACTCATTCACACAGCCGCTGTGACGAAGGTGCGTGTTTTCCACACGGCGTTCCGTTTTTTTTATCCCCGTTGGCATCTCTTCTTGGCTCCCTTCAAGTACTTGGAGCAGCAAGGCACAACCGTGGCGAATACAAGAGCGGAAACCAACAGACAAATACACACGAACACACACGGCTCCGCACAGCGTGTTTATTATGGCCGCCGAAGTGGGCATGCGGGCGCGCTCCGCGACGGGGACTGTCGTCCGATGGGTGGCGCTGCTTCTGCTGCTGCTGCAGTGCCTGGGCGGTCACCCCTCCTTCGCCGCCGCTCTGGAAGATGGGCACGTGATCGTTAAAATCAAGAGGTACTTCAGCTTCCCCAACTCGGTGTTTGAGGGACATTATGGCGGCCGCGTTGATTTCAGTAATTCCGCTGATGCCTGTCGTGTTAATGGAGGTCTCCTTTCTGCGGATCAAACAGCTGCTGCGCATCAGTCCATCACGGACCGATTGAGACATGTGGCAGGCCCCAAGGATCAGGCAATGTATACTTTCATGGGTGGCGACGCCAT
>NW_021704313.1:0-26657 GCF_003719485.1 Trypanosoma conorhini | reverse complement strand
GAAGCGGCGTCGAGCACGCACGCGGGCGTGTGCAATACACACACACAGACACACACGCACGCGTATAGACACACATCTCACGTGGAATCCAAGAAACAACTTCACTGGCCCCCGCTCACCACCACCACCACCACCGCCACGGCGTTCGTCACCCACGGCACGTTAAGCTCGCGTAAAACTACTTGCGGGAAGGGTGAAGGGGGAGAGTGTACTCACGAGCACGCACGCATACGTACAATAAAAAAAAAGATGGGTGGGTGGGTGGGGGGAAAAAAAACGAAAAGCAAAAACAGACGCAGTGAGAATGTCGACTGCAGCGAAGGTGTTCAGAGGCAGCGGCTGTCGTACATGGAGCAAAAAGGGGAAACAAAGGCAAACAAACACAAAACACATGGACAAACACAAAACACATGGACACACACACACACAAGCTGAGGCGTGTGGTGACGAGAACTGCCAGCCAATAGAAACGCCCAGAGAAAAAAAGAGGGCAATAAAAAAGAAACATCCAACTGAAAGACGACCGTTTCGCCCCCCTCCACGAACCCGTCCCCTTGTTACGTTTCCGTTCTTCAGAAAAGACAAGATAACTCCTGGGGAGCGAATACAGGGCTAAGACATGGGGCAGACGCCCCTGGCGATTCGCACACACCCACACTCACACCCACTGAAAAGGCAGAGGAAAAGCAACCCGCCTCCCCCCCTCCCCCAAAAAAAAAGAAAAAGAAAAGAATCATGCAAAATATATTCCACCTCTTGAAGGCCACCGACGAGGAGCACGGTTCACCCAGGGAAAAAGTATACATGTTTGGATTGACGTTTATATATATATGTGTATATAAGTAATGTATCGTGAATTCAGAAATGAATATCTCACCTTTACATAATGCAAAGGGTTGCTCCTCCACATCCTTTCACCTCTCCAGCACGCAGTAGGAGTACAGGGCGGTTAAGGCGGTGCGGGAGAGCTCATTTTACATACATCTCTCTGTTTGTGTCTTCAGACAGCACGCATTTGCCTTCGTAACGCAGTTCCTCGCCAGGCAAAATGAGGCGTTTCGCCCTCATCGTCACGCAACGCCCCCCCAAGGAATTGAAGGCGTTATTGCCACACAATTCCAAATTCCCCAAGGGCAGCGCTGCCGAAGGAAGGGCCTCGCCATGCGGTGACGGCCTTTGGTCGCTCCCAGCACCCATGCTGTGGGTTGTCGCCCGCGTGTGCAGCTCGTCAGGCTCGTGCGTGAGAGAGTTGATGGAGAGCATCGACGCCGCTGGGGAGTCCCCCCTGCGCAGGTGCAGCGGGTTGCGCTGGCCACCGGGCGCGGCGTCCTTGAAGAACCGGGAGCACGCCTCGTCGCCGAAGGCAGCGAGGTCCGTCACGAGGCTCGTCAGCGGCCCCATCACCGCCACCAACACGGTGTACTGCCGACAGATCGTCCGCCACCCCTCCTGCAGATGCTCAGGGACGCCGTCGTCGATGCCGGCGGAGAGCACGCATCTGGGCACCACGCAATAGCTGGACACGCAGAAGTCCCAAATCTGCTCCATGAAGCGGCGTTTACCGAGAAAGCCCAGGAGCCGCCCAAAGCTCCACACGGCGGGATACTGCCCCGCAGGCAGCGTGACCTTGCTGTGCTCCTCGGACAACCAGACGGCCAGCGTTCCCACGTCCATGAGAAACGGCGGGCGACGCGCGGAGCCCTGACCGCTGCCGCTCGACTCCGTCCTTGGATCCTCCGAGTGGCTCTTCGTCCAGACGCGACCCTCCCCGTCCCCGCAGCTTACGCTTGCGTCCTGCAAGGCAAAACTCGGGAAGCGCTCGGGGCTCATCGACAGGCTAAACGCCACCGCCTCATCGCGTAGGCGGGACTGAACGATGGCGTCAAGCGCACGCAGGAACTCCACGGCATGGTCAAAGCCGCGGCGCATACTCTGCATCGCCGCCGCCGCGGCACTGGGGGCCTCATCCTTCTTGCTTGCGTTGGCCACCTTGGGGGCCTCACCCAGTATCTCCCACACCGTGCTCGGTTGGAGAAGGTTTGTGTCGGCGAAAAACGGCACCCGAAGCTGCTGCAGCACCTCCTCCGCCAGACAAAGCCCGTG
The DNA here is from genome assembly GCF_003719485.1 of Trypanosoma conorhini. NCBI lineage: Eukaryota > Euglenozoa > Kinetoplastea > Trypanosomatida > Trypanosomatidae > Trypanosoma > Trypanosoma conorhini. Next base: position 24,554 of record NW_021704313.1, on the reverse strand, counting down.
ACAGTCGTGTTGGTCGGACGGAGACCCCCCGCCACTTGTGAACCCGCGTGAGGCGTAGCGGGCCACAATCGTCCTGACAGCGGTTGCGCGTTCACGGCAGCTGCTCTCCGTCCCAATAAAGCATCCCTTCCCACGCGCGGCGATCTCGTTGCTTGCCGCGGCTTCAGGCATAAAAAGGCGGAGGACGCTCGCCAGAAGACGGCCGAGGACGAGGAGGGCCGCTGTGGTGGCGTTGGGCGCCTTCCCCAGCATCGCGTTGCCCACCGTGGCGTAGTAGTCGCTGAAGGCGGCACGAATGGCTGGGAGGACGGAGCGGCAGGCCTGAACGGTACTCATGTACGTCCTGTCGCGCTCGATCATTGCCTCTGCGCTGGAGGAGGTTGAGCCGTCCTGCCGCAGCGTCGGGCCATGCACCCCGAGCGAGACCCCCACGGCGTCCAAGCGGTGCTTCTGCGTGTGCAGGCGGCGACAGACGTTCACCAGGCCGCGCACGCCCCGGCGCTTCAGCGGCGACGGCGCATAGGGAAGAAGCTCCAAGAGCGGGCCTTGAGGATCCTCGCCGCCAGGCGACAAAACAGCGGCACCGACATCCCGCGTCTCCGTCGCGTCACCCGCAGTGCCCCGAGCATGCGGCGATGGCGGCTCCACCGCATCTTCTTCCCCCTCCTTTTCCTTCTCCGCGGCGGCGGCGGCGGCAGCAGCAGCAGCGTCCGCAGGCAGCATCGCACACTCGATCCAGTGATACTCCAGCGCCGCGCGGTTGCGGCAGATTTCGTTGCAGTAGTGGTCGCCGCACCCTTCCAAGCACGGCAATGGCTTCTTCTCAGTGAACTTCCAGCGAACTCGGTCGGCCATCGCCTGCGACGTCCGCTCGCGGACTCCCGCCAGCAGCACGTTCCTCGACACAAGCGGGTGTCCGCAGTAGGCACAAAAGCGAGAGCGGCACTGCAGCCATGGACTGGCGAGGCCCGCCTCCACCTCGGCGCAGGGCGCCGCTGAAGTCTCTGGCTCACAAGTAGGCAGGCCCCAGAGTAGCACCTGCAGTGAGACGACCTCGGAAAAAACCGTTTCGTTCGGCTCAAATCCACACAAAGCGCGCGCACGCAGGTTGCGCAGGAAGTACTCCATCGGCGGTGACGCGCCTGAGAGAATGTTCCGCAACGACGGCGGGGGAACAAACGAAAAGGGCGCAGGGGCCGTAAATGAGTTACCCAGACCTCGCATGCGCACAAGCGTCGGGCGACGCGTGAGCCGTTGCGTCTTTGAAGGGCCTGCTGACTCCCTAAAAGACCCCACCTCCGCCAAAGAAGCGTGACGCAGGCGTGGAGAAACATCCACAACGCTGTGCTTGCCAAGGTTGCGGTGGTAAAAGGCGCAGACGTAGGCTAACCGAGAAACTCGCGCAAATTGAGGACTGAGGACAAGGCAGCACCTCACAGCCACGGCCGCTGCCACGATGGCCTCCTGTTCCCCACCGAGGGCAATGAAGCCAGACATCAGTCGAGTGTAGGCCTCTATACATGTGCAGTCGTGTGCAAGGGCCGTCACGGCGTCCTCAAGGCACTGCTCATACTGACCGTCTTGAAAGCGCAGAAAGCTCAAGAGGGCATACAAGGAGGCGAGTTCCTTGAGTGCCCTGCCCCTGTGCCACATGACTTGCAGCGTGGGAAGTTCATGACAGCCAACGGAGTGCACCTCCACGATGTCGGTTGGCGGCAGACAAAGACTGCCGCCTCCTTTGCCACCATCACTTCCACCACCGCCGCCGGAGCCGGCCTGGAGGTTTTCCTCATCATTTCGCGTGCTTAACAGCAGTGGATGAAACTCAAGACACGAGGAGTTTCCCCTGTCGCGACGAAACACCATGACAAAGCGTCTCCGCCGCTCTGCCAGGACGATGTCGTCGCTGCGCCGCCCCGCCTCGCTGCCTGGTGGCGGAGGATTGGACCGCAACCCGACGGGGAATGCCCGCTGGGAGTCGTTCACGCCCTTTAAAAATTCCTTCTGCCCGGCAACGAGGCTGCGCCGCGCGTCGATCACCGCCAAAATGTGACGCGCGGCCGACTTAAAATCGCGGTTTGCGACGGCACTGCTGACGCACTCAAGTTTCTCGTGCTGCTCCAGGAGGCTCTGCAGCAGCGAGGTGCAGCCGCTCCGCGTCACGGAGAGGGACACGTGCAGCACGTCAGGGGCGGTTTCGTTGCTGAAGTGCACCGTAGACAGCGTCGTGGTGCAGCTGGACCGCAACTTCTCGCTCTCCTCGTCTGTCGCTTGGGCCTCCTGCACCTTGCGGCGCGGCGTCGGCACCGCGGCGTTGTCATGCGTGAGCACCAGGACGGGGACGATGCCCACGACAAAGCGGATGGGTCTTGAAAGGGAACTGCCGCCGCCGCTGCCACTGCCTCCCCCCGCCTCAGGCTCGTCATGCGGTGAGGAGAAATTCATGCCGCAGGCGCCTGCATCCCCCGCCGCGTCCACGACACGCTCATCCCCGCCCTTTAGCTTTACCCCGTCAACCTCGTCGTCGTCGTGGCTTTGCCCGCTGTTTTTGTCGCCCACGTCTCTTTCCTCGCCCCTTCCCGCCTCGGGGCTCGTACCGGCACGACTGCTCCACACGCCCGGCGGCAGGCAGTGGCAGGGGATGTCAAAGCGCACCAACAAGTGGGTGTCCGTCTCGCGCAACACATTTCCCAGAAGCATGTGCTGCATTGCACAGCGCAGGTAAAGCAAATCCGTCTCCTTGTCCTCCCAGATGAAGGCGTCGTGGTTGCAGTTCTTTGAGGTGAGGACCACCCGGCTCCCCACCGTTGCAGCCAACGGAAGCGCTGGCGCCGGCCCACTGCGGTAAAACGACCAGAGCTGGAGTCGGACAGGGAGGCCGCGTAGCCAGGGAAGGCCAGAGAAACTTCATCGAGCTGCATCCTCGCTTCCTCGGAAGCTTATCACACAATTCTTCTCGTTCCTTTTTTTTTTGGGGAGGCTTCTGTCTGACTCCACACGCAAAACAAGAGCAACAAGAACAAGACGTACGCCCTCCCTGGTTGCTCCTCCAGACGCTTGAGGCCCAGTGTTACCCACCCTTTGCCCCTGACAAGTATACTGAGTTCCAGGGGACACAGGTGCGCCGTATGGACTCACACACAAATAGAAAGACAAAGAGAGAGTGAAAGAGGGAGGGAGAGAGAGAGAAATCGTGCGTGCGTGTAGTAACAGAGGGGGATTTGTTTAGTGCACAGACAGACGAACAGGCAGACAGGCACAGAGAGAGAGAGAGAGAGAGATAATACGTCCCCGCGGGCGCGTCACGACGTCCCCTTAGGCGTGCCTCTGCTCCGTCTTTTCAATGTTGTGAAAGGGGACGCCTCAACTGCGACGCGGCGTTCGGGCAGGTAAAAAACTCGGGAGGCCCCTGAGCTCCATTAGGCCCTCGGAGACCGCGCTCACGATGCCTGCGTCCAGCAATGCCATCGGACACCCGGTGTGAAGCACGGGGGACGCGGGGCGGCACGACGTCGCCTCAGGCGTGCGGAGGGGCGTGAGGGAGGAGCTGGAGGAGGTGAGGGCGGGCTCGCCCCGACGGGGCTCGGGCGCCACCGCCATTGCTTCACTAATCTCAGGCTGCGAAAGACGCTTCCCCCGACCGTTCATCGGCGGCCCTCGCAGCTCCTGTATTGCCAACCGCAGCTCTCGCATCTCGCCGCTGAGCTGCAGGATGGCCTGCCGCAGCCCTGCCATCAGCTGAGCCAGCCCGTCGACCCGGTCGGGGGGCGCAGGCGCGGAGACGGTGGAGCGTGGGAGGGATGATGCATGGGGGGCTGCGGACGACTCCGCCTCCCCGTTTTCGTCCTGACGAGGGCTCTTGGGGGGGACAGCCCCGCGGCACGCCGCCGCCGCAGCACCACACTTCTCGCTGGTGCGAAGCAGTAAGGCCCGCCGTCCCAAAGAAACCTCTTCAACATCGTGGCTGTGGCTCCCAATGCTTAAAGGACTACCATCATCGTCATTGTCGTCCGCAACGCCTCTACAGGCAAACTCGGGAGCGGGACTGCCATTTGCACGGCCTGTCCCCGGTGGGGTTGTGCCTCCTCCGCTTTGACGAGACGTGGCGACACCGCACGGCAGCTCAGTCTCCTCATGGGTAGACCAGGAGAGGGCGCGGTGCACGCCATCCTGCGTTGCCGTTGCCCGCTGCGGCACCGGTAATTCGTTGGGCCGCGGCGCCGAACGTCTGCCGTGACCGCTAAAAGCCCACCACTCCGTTGGGCGTGGCTCCTGCTGACGCGCGGCAGGAGCGGGCGCCGGGAACTGCAGGAGGGGCGCGGGGCTCGCCTCACGGCACATCCTTCTTTTCATCACTTCCGCGCCGCCTCCGCTGGTCGCCCGTTCCCTCCCCCTTTTCTCGTCATTGGTGGGGCAGGACGAGAAGAGAGTAGGAAAGAAAAGAAGAGGGAAAAAGGAGGCGTCAGTCGACGCACGCGAGTAGGCCATTCGCACTCGCGCCGTTCGCAGGGAGACGTCGACCAGAGCCGGCAAGAAGGGAATACAAAAAGTGTATAACAGCGGGGGGACGTAGACCGAGGGAGAACGGCGGGAAAATTTGCGTATTCGCGTTACCGTCACATCACACTGCGCCGGCCGCAGGCTCCGACACCTTCTGCGCCACCCACGCCATCGCCTCCCGCAGAGACGCACCGGTCGCCGCGCTGCACCCCATCAAGGTCCACGTGCGGTCCTGCACCGCCGCCAAACCGAGCGCCTCCATAAGTTCTACCGGACTCGCCGCCCCCGGCACGTCCTGCTTGTTTGCCAGCACCAGCAGCACCGCTTGTCGAAGGCGGGGCTCTTCGTTCAGGAGCCCATGCAGCACCTTCCGCGCCGTGGGGAAGCGCGCGGCGTCAGCGGCGTCCACCACGAATATGACGGCGTCCGTCTGGTCGTAGTAGAGCGACCACGAGTCACGCAGCTGCTCCTGCCCGCCGAGGTCCCAGCAGGTGATTTGAATGGTCTTGTTGTTTGCGCCATGGGTGACGTCCAGCGTCTCCGCGTTGCCGCCCAGCGTCGGCTGGGTCGTGATGGCGTGCCCGAGCTGCAGGTAGTAGAGAATAGACGTCTTGCCGGCATTGTTGAGGCCCAGGATCAGCAGCTTGTAGTGGCGGGACGGGTTGAAGAGGGACCAGAGCCCGCTGAACAAGGAGCCCATGGGTAGATGTATATATTTATATACCTACACGCGCCCTGGTGCGGCCCCGGGCAAAGGCTTCTCCCTGTCCCTGCGACACAAACCACGCAGAAAACAAGACCAAAACCAAAACAAAAGAAGAAGAAGAGGCGGAGATGACGACAACACCACGGCGGGATGCGACAGCGTTCGCATGACCCGTCTTTGTCTTTCCCCCTTTTCTTTCCTTCTTCCTGCACCCACAAGGAGCACACACACGCACAGAGAAAGAGACAGAGAAAGAGAGAGCGCGGCTACGAGGCGGAGAGCCGCAGAAGCCCCCGCAACCAGGCCTAGGAATGGGGGGCCGCCGCTGTTGTGAGCCCCTTTCTTCCCCTTTCCCGCGCCCTGTCGCTCACGAGTCAAGCGTCGGCAGCAGCGCCCGCTTCCACACCCCCTCAAAGCGACGCTCGTCCCCGCCCTCCCACACGCTGACCACCCTTAGTGTGAGCTGCCCCTGCGTGGGGTGCACGGCAACCACCCCACACTCCACCACCGCCCCAATCACCACGTTCGGCAGGCTGTGGAGCACCACATGTGCGAACTGCAGTTCCGGGATGTAAATGTCCGACACATACCGGTATTCGTGGCGTCGCTGTTGCCACCGACCACGCAGCGGCACCGTTCGTTTGGCTCCCTGCAACGTCGCGGGGGTCGACGCACCACCCACCTCGTTCTCCGCTCGGGAGTGGTCCAAGTGCGGGGAATCCATGAAGCGTGTGTATTCCGGCGCACTCTCCACGCCACGTGTGTCGCCGACCAGACAAATGAAGCGATGGTTACGATCTTTTGTGAGAATGTTCTGCTCAATGTGCCTCAGTAGCCAGTAGCGTTGGCTGCTGTCCTGCAAGATTCTAGACTGCTCCTGCTTATTGCTTATCATGGAGCACAGCGTGGCCATGGTGTGTTCAGCGATGGGCTGGTCAATCATCATCGCCAGTGGCGCTCCCTTCCGCGAGGCAGGCGACGCGGCACGGCGCATGTTCTGTGCGGAGGTGCGCCAGAGCCACATCTTTAGCTGGTGGTGCACCAACATGTCTGCGTAGCGCCGCAGCGGGCTCGTGCTGTGGGTGTAGTTATACGTGTTAAGCCCGGCGTGGTGAATGGGTGTGTGAAAGTAGACGGCCCGCGTGACGGCGCTCAGCTGCCGAATGGCATGCTGTATCGCCTCGGCAAAATAGACGTACTGCGGATCCAGCGACGCCACTGCCGTGACGCCCTGCGGCTCCCGATAGAAGCGCGCCGCCTCGTGATCCATGGAAAGCTCCCGGGTGCCGCGGTAGGGGATGGGCAGGTGATTCGCCTGCGCCACGCGGGAGCAGACCTCGTTGGCGGCGATCATCATCTCCGCGACGGCCAGGCGGGCGTCCTTGGTGGCAACCACCTGGTCCTCCACCGACAGCACACGCGTCGCCGCCACCGTGATGCGGGGCTCCGGGAGGTTCGCGTCGATGAAGCGCTCCGGCGAGCGCGCCCGACGCCCCTCAAGCCGCTTTAGTGCCGCCGCGTGGATGCGGTGCAGGGCGCGGACGTCGGCCGCCGCGACCCAAGGCGGGAGTGCCGCCGCCGCCGTTTCTTCCCCCTCCCCCTTGGAGTCGTAGAGAGCCTGCACCGCGTCGTAGGTGAGGCGGCGCAGCTGCTTCAGCCAACCGACGCCGACGCTGTAGTTCTTCAGCTCCCCCGTCGCGTCGTCGATCTGAAAGCGAATGTTGAACGTCCGGCACGGCCGGTCCTCGCGCAGCGTCGCCGCCTCCACAATCGGCTTCGGCAGCATAAAGAAGACTCCCTCCGGCAGGTACGTCGTGGTGGTCAGGAGCCGCGCCGTGAGCTGCTCCAGCGCGCTGTCGAAGGGGCAGTAGACGGTGGCGTCCGAGACGTACACCACGAAGTACTCCTTCCCCGTCGCCGGGTCCGTGTGCACCCCAATCGCGTCGTCCACCTCGGAGGTGGTGGCGGAGTCGATGGCGTACGCTGGCCCCTGCAGATGCTGCCGAAGGCCGTCGAAGGGGTCGCCGCCGTCCTGCTGGAGCTCCTCCGTCAGGTGGCTCTGCATGTGCGCGAGGGCACTGGGCGGATAGTGCAGCTCCCCCGCAAATGCCACGCGGCGCAGGTTGTCGTCGGGCTCCACGTACTGCAGCGCCTGAAGGAGACGCTCCATCCGCCGCGGATCCTCCACGCCACGCGGGGCGCCGTGAATGCAGGCGAGCACCCTATTCAGCTCCTCCAACGCATCCGTCGCGAGAACCCCGTCGCCGGCGGCGTACCGCGCGAGGAGCCGAAGAATGCGAGACTCGCTCACGGCGTCCAAGGGCCGCACCGGAAGCGACCACACCTCCCCGAGCATGCGCTGCAGCCTAAGCAGCTCCTTCTCTAACGCGGCACCCTCGCGCGTCAGCTTGGGGGAAGGAGAGGACGCGGCGGCGGCGGCGGCGGCAGCAGCAGCAGCAGGCGCCCCACCGCCGCCGGCCGGTGTGGGGTTGTAGCGTTGCAGCAGGGAGCCAAGGATGAACTTCCGCGTCCAGGCCACATTTAGGTAGGATCCAGAGAACTGCAGAAGCTTGACGACACGTCGCGGGGCACTCATTCTCTACGCCCCACTCACCTGCACGCGCATGCCCAGAGAAAAAGAGAGATACAAGAAAGAAGGAAAGAAAAGCGATATACAAAATATTATATATATATATATAATATACCTAATATAATATTACCCACTGCAGTATGTGCATGCTCCGCGTTTACTCCACGGTTGCTCTGCTTTTGCCTTTGCAGTTGCTTGCCGGAGATGAACTTCTCGGCGTGATGCGCGGAGGAGGAGAAGAGAAGCGGGGATGGGGGAGTGCTATCTATTTCGCGCCTTCACTATTGCTTGCCTCCTCCTTCCCTCAAACGGCCAATTCCCTTGCGCCGGCAACTAGTGCGTGTGGACATCGGCGTCCTGTTGGTTGACGCCGAGTTGCCGCATGTTGCGGAAGTACGCCGCCTTCTGCCGGAGCATCACCAGCTCGTCGTGCGTGTACTGCTTGCCCTCCTCCCCCTCCAGCAGGCCCAGCGTGGGGTTGTGCGTGAAGGCCGCCTCAAGCTGCTGGAGGCGGCGTATAAAGTCTTCCGCCACCCCCCGCGCCCGCTTGGCTTGTTGTATGTACTCTGGTGACAGGCGGCAGAGGAGGTTGTGCCGCTTCTGCTCGACGTGCGTGATCCAGTCGGCCAGGTGGTAAAAGCGGCGGACCAAGTAGGCGTCGTAGACCGTCTTCACTGTGGGATGCAGGTCGGCGTAGACGCGGTCCAACTCGGCGGCAATCTTCTCCCGCTCCTTCTTCACGTGGGCAATCTTCTCGTGAAAGCGCGGGTGGAGCGGGTCCTCGTGGAGTCGCTGCAGCTCGTCGGCGAGGGGGCCGTAGCACTCGTAGCAGGTCTTCAGGCACGCGTACAGCAGGGCGTGGCTTGAGTTGAGCTGCGCGTTGGGCTGCTCGTTGGTTGGCGGGTACTGCATGTGCCGCCGCAGATACGCCGCGCTGTACCCGTCCCACTGCTCCGTGTTCAGCCACTGCTGCTGGTCGCCCTTGGTGCGGGGCAGCGCGTCGACGCCGTCGGGCTGCACGATGTGCGGGTTGTGCAGGTAGCGGTGAAACTGATCGCTGGCCTGCCGCCGCCGCGCGGTGCGGAGCGGGCCGCACCACAGCCGCGACGCCGCGGCAGCGACGGCGGTGCAGCCGCGCATGCGGGGCCGCAGGCAGTCGACGCGCAGGCCCACCTGCATTTCCTCCCGCCTCTACACACACACACACACGCAAGCCCAAAGGAGCAAAAAAAAAAAAAGGAAAACTTTTTTTTTTAGTTTGTCTTCTTCTTGCCTTTCTGCGCTGGCGGACTGAAGCACAACGCCGCTTTTCCGGTGAAGCCCCCCCCCCCACACGCAAAGAGAGACGGAGAGCGAGGAGATAAAGACAAGAACAAAACAAGGCACGGAGAAGAACACAAAGAAACGGCGGCAGAGGCGCAGAGAGGAAAAAGCAACTTGAACACACACACACAGACACACACACACACACACACACGACAACTCGCGAGGTTCAACGCCGTCCCTTCTCCGTATCTATTACCTTTTTTTTTTTTTTGCCTCGCAGGGCGCCACCGCACGTCAGCCCAGTTTTCTACCGCAGGGCGGATGGAGCACCATCCGCCCTGCATTTCACTTCCGCAAGCGCCGACGAAGTCGCTCACGCGCCAACCCCCACCCACCCACCCACCCACACAGACACATTCGTGCGGCGCGCCGCTCCACTACCGCGCACTAACTACTACTTCCCCCCTTTCCCCCATTCTCCCCGCGTAACGACGCCTTCAGAAGAACCTTGCCTCGTGCACACTGACAAATGCTATCCCTCCCTCCCTCCCTCTCTCTTCCCTCCCCTTTTAATTATTTTCTCTGTTACCTTCGGAGCTGCCTCCCCTGCCGCCGTCACTTGAGGCGGCATTGTATTCCATATGCTCCGTGGTGCGTGGGCGCCGAATTCTTCTTCTTCTTCTGCTTCTTCCCCCGTCTCTACACCCGCTCCGCGGCGTTGTGGCGTGGGGCGTTGGGGCGGCGGAAGAAGACGTCGCGGTGACCCATCTCCTTCGTCTGCTTCGCGTCATGGAAGTGGGAGTAGATGTCGTTGAAGGGGGTGTAGTACTTCATCGACTGCGGGTTCTCCGTCGTGCCGGCGCTCTCCCACATCTGCTGCAGCAAATCGTCCCACACCGCCCGGCCAATGTTCCACGCCGCCTGGTCAGAGCGCGGGCGGCGCCACTCGCCGTACTCGCCCACCATGCGCAGAATCGGCTTGCGGCTGCCAAGCGGCGCGTCCCAGGCGTTGCTGAAGGCAAAGGGACTGTCCCCATCCATCTTGAATCGCTGCGCCCGGAATATACCGTGACCCTGTGAGATCGTCATGCTCTCGACGACGTTCTGATGCACCCGCATCCTCGCCTCGCGGGTGTGGCGGCGTATCCAGTGCGGCAGGAAGAATCCCTTGAACTGAATCCCACGCGCAATGGCGTCCATGTTCGCAATCTGCATCGGCTTCCCGCTGGTGCTGCCGTACGTGACGCACACCCCATTATCGCCTAACAGGTTCACAAGACTAGAGGCGTAGTTGCCGCAGGTGTGGTTCAGCAGCAGCTTCGGCGGTGGCACATCCGAAAGCAGGCGGCGCATGTAGTTGGTGCGAACGTAGTTGTACGGCACCACCGCAAAGGCCCCACGCATCTTAAAAAAGGCCACCAGGTGGGCGTGCTCGGTGCGCCCAAGCTGCATGGTCTGAAACAGCTTCGCCCCCCGCGCCCGCAGGTAGCCCTGGCAAATCTGCGCCACAGACGAGGAGGCGCCCGTCTGCAGCACCACATCGTTCGGCTGCAGGCTGACGAAGCTGTTTGTCAGGTGGTACGCGGTGTGGAAGAGCGAGAGGGAGGCGAGGTACTCGATGTCGACGTCGGCGCGGTTTGGCACGACGTCGAGGTTGTCGGCCTCCGTCACGATGTGCGTCGCCCACGTGCCGACGCTCGGGTTGTTCACCCAGACAAGGTCCCCCTCCTGCAGCTTGAGGGTGGCGCTGGCGCCGACCTCCTCCACCACGCCGACGCCCTCCACGCCGGCCACCTGCGGGAACCCCAGCGGCTTGATGGCCCCGTAGTTCCCAGAGATCATGTTGCGGTCGTGCCGGTGCACGGGGGCCGCCAGCATCTTCACTACCACCTGCGAGCCACTGCGGTTGAAGGGGACGCGAAAGCGCTCGTACTGCAGCACCTTTTCTGGCTTGCCGGGCTTGTGGTAGCGCCACCCCGCCGCGGCCACGGTGCGCACCGTTGGAAGGCCGTAAAGGGAAGTTGAGCGCCACATCCTCCTTCCTTTTTCTTCGCTTGCTGCTCGCTCGCCTGGTTCTTTGCCTCTTTCTATTTGTGTGCGGGCCCACGGTCAAACCCTCACCTCCGTCCTTCTTCGCCTCCTGCTGCTGTCGCTGCGCGTGTGTGAAGTGTCGTGGACGCGTTCTCCCGCCCACGCCCCTCCTACTGCTACTGCTGCGGGGAGCTGTCCCCTCGATCCCGGTGCGCTGAAGAACCAAACCAAGACACAGAGACGACCGAAAAGAAAAAGAAAACAAAAAGAAAACAAACAAGACGTATGAAATGGAAATAATAGGAATACTAACAACAATAATGAGTAGCAGGAAGGCACCAGGCCCTCCTAAACTAAACTGCATCGGTGTGTGCGTGTGCGTTGAAGGGCACCATGGAAGCAGTTGATATATATATATATATATCTACTACTTGTTGTGCCCTCTTTAGACCTTCTGCAGATATATTACATGGGGGTGTATTTCTCTCCTTTTCCCTGATTCTTCTCTTTTCTTTTTTTGTGTGTACCTCCCTCACCCCCCACTGCAGCGCAAACAGACGTCGTGCAGTGAAGCGTGCGTGTTCAGGCGCGGGGCGAGGGGTGAAGAGCAGGGGAGCAATGGGGGGGGGGGGAAAGAGAACACTGGCAAAGGGAAGTGCCCGACACGCCCCTGCCCCGTGGTGGGGGGAGGGGGCTGCGCTGCCACTAAAGGAAAGGCGGTAGCACGACGGGGGGCCTCTGCTGCACGACACCCCGCGGCGTGCGCTGCGGCGGGGCTGGCGGCTGCTTCGCGGCGGAGCGGTTCGTTTTCGGGGGGGCACCATTGACGCCGGCGTGGCCCGCGTCGGTACTGAGCCGTGGAAGCAGCAACTCACTCCTGCTTTTCTGCCCACTCGGCACCTCCGCCAGGGCGGCGTGGGGGCCGCCGTCGTTGTTGCCCCGGCTCCACATGTTCTCCTGGAAGTTCACCAAGGCCGTGGTGACGGCCGCAATCCCCTTGGCGTCAAGGGTGCCGAAGTTGGCGCCACCCACCGCGCTGGAGGCGTTGGTCCCACCGGCCGTCGCCCCCGCAGTATTCATCGAACCGAGCGGCATAGATGCCTTGGTCCGCAGCTGGCCCTCGCTCTGCGTTGCCTCCTCCTGCTCCTGCGGCTGCTGGGAATTGAACTTGTTCGCGTCCTCCGCGGTACTATCCCACGCCGCCTCACCACTGCCCGCCGCGGCGCCGCAGGGGCTGCCGGCAACCGACATCATCGTCGAGCCCAACATGCGCCCCAGCGGCACGTCTTCAAGGTTCGCGATCGCCACTGCGGAGCTTTCCTTCTCATCCGACTCCATGAGTCTGTCCCACCGCTCCTCAAAGCTGCGGCGGCGCAGCTGCTGCGCCTGCTGGTCGCGCGCAATCTCGTCCGCCAGCTTCTCCGTCAGCTGCTTATTCTGCCGCTGCAGCCCCGTGAGCGTCTTGCTCAGCTCCTCTAGTTGGCTCTGCATCAGTGACCGCTGCTGCTGTAGCCTCTCAATGTCGCTCTCCAGCGGCTGAGGGTCGATAATGCCGCCGATCGGCGCCTCCTTCTTCTTCTTGTCGGCCTCAAGGAACTGCGCCTCCCGGGCGCTCTCCTCGCTGAGGGTGAGGAGGGCCTTGGGGAACTCGAGGCCGCAGATGTGCTCCAGCAGCGCAATCTCAGAGTGGTAGGTCTCAAAGCGGTACGCCACGCGGATGTCGGAGAGGTGCGTGCGTGAGGCGTCGTTGCTCCGGCTGCTGGAGAGGAAGAAGAGATCCCCGAGGCGCTCCCGCTTGAAGGCGGTGTCGAAGCCAGAGAGCAGCACACTATTGCGGGCAATCTCGCACATGTCATTCGGCCCCAGCTTCCACACCTTGGAGGCGATGGAGTACTCCTCCAGCAGCGGCTCCTGCGTGTGGTGAAACATGAGCGGGCTGTCGGTGCTCAGCGAGACCATGAGCCCTCGGCGGAAGAAGTGCGGGAAGGGGTTGTCGAGGTAGCCGCGGACCTTGGTGTTGTTGCTCAGCGGGCTCACCGTCACGCCGATGCGTGCCAGGTAGAAGAGGTACTGCAGCGGGGCGTCGTCGGCGAGGGTGACGCCGTAGTTGATGGCGTTGGCGAGGAGGAAGCCGCCGATGAGGTGGTCCACCGGCCCCGTCTCCCCGCAACTTGGGCGGAAGGTGAAGGTGGAGAACTTGCGCCGTCGCCGGAACTCGTTGAGGGAGTAAATGTTTGCCCACATATGATACATGTAGTAGTTAAACGGCGGCTCCTCCTCCGAGGTCCACTCGTGCGGCGGCTTTGTGGCGATGTTCAGCGGGGCGTCTGGGCGGCGCTCATCCTCCACGCAGTCGAAGCCGGAGATGTGGTTGATGAAGTGGAAGAGGCGTGGGTCCTTGCTGGGGTGCAGCGAGACGGCCCAGAGCGGTTTGAAGATGTTCTCCAGGTACTCGGCGAAGCTGCCCACCTTGCCGCGCTTGCGCAGGTAGCTGTAGATGCGGGGGACCTGCACCATCCACTGATTGTGGACCGAGGCCATGCCGTGGGTGTCAAACCAGTCCGAGAGCAGCTCCCATTCCTTGCCGTTGGCGCCGTAAATCGGTAACCGGTTCTCCGTGAATGTAAAACGGTCGTGCTTGAAGTTCTCGAACGTCAGCTTTGTCAGCTCGGCAAAGTAGCGCCCCTTCATTTGGTTGTCGGTCTTGAGTAGCAGCGTGAGCAGCTCGTCGCGCCCCTCGGGGGTGTACTGCGCCCCCGCCACCCCCAGCGTGGTGTCCACCTGCACGTTGAGGTCGTCCACGGTGAGTGTGTCGGGGGAGATTTGCAGCTCCTGCAGCAGCTGCCGCAGCGTCTGCGGCTCCCGCCCCTCCTGGTGCGAGACAATGTCGTCCGCGTTGTTGTTTGCCTTTGACACAATGAAGTTGAGCAGGTGCCGCGCCGTCATGCAGCTCTCCACGCGGATGTTGTTGTCTACCTTGGTCGCCTGGTAAAAGTCGCGGTTCTGCGAGGCCTTCTTGGCGGTGGTGCCCGCCTCCAGGCTGCGGTTCACCGCGAGATGCAGCATGAACTTGTGCTCTAGCAGGTCCAGCCGCCGCGTCGCGAAGTTGCGCACGTGGATGTTCTCCATCACAATCCGCAGCTCCTGCACGTGGGCGCGGAAGTCGTCGTAGTGAAACATCTCCTTCGGCAGCCGCGGGATCTGATGCACCTCGTGCGGCACCAGCACCCCCTCGACTGTCTTGAACATCCACTCATTCTCGTCAAAGGCGTCGTCGCGGCGGAAGGCGTTCTCAATCTCGTGCGGGTTCAGCATGTCCTTCCCGTCAATCACCTCGCCGAGGCGACTGAGGCCGACGTACTGCGCCCGCAGCTCCAGGGCGCGGTGCAGGAGCTGCGTCGCCGTCGTGTAGGAGGGGTCGCGCTCCGGCGGCCCGACGAAGACCACCCGCGGGTACTCGATGCGCGGGTCCAGCACGACAAACGGCACCTGGCTCGCCGGCAGAATGGCGGGGGTCGTCACCGAACTCGCCCCCGAGTAGTCACCGGTGGAGGCGGCGGCGGCGGCGGCAGCAGCGGCGGCGGCGGCGAGCAGCATCGTGGAGGTCGCACTGGTGGCGTCGTCTCCGCGCGAGTGCCGCCGCGCCGCCTCCACGATGATGTGCAGCTCAGTTTGCCACATGTCCTGCCGCAGCTCCAGTCGGGCGGTGGGGACTTTGCTGAACTCAAAGACGTTTCCCTTCGGCCCATCCGTCAGGAAGGCCTCGCCGAGCCACATCACCTTCGTGGCGAGCGGAAAGGAGGAGACCATGACGGAGTTCAGCGCAATCTCGCATATGTCGATGCCGGAGAGCTGATACAGGCGGCTCGCCGTGCCGTACTCCTCAACAATGGGCTCCCGCGAGAAGTGAAAGAGCAGCGGCCGATCCGTGCCAAGCGAGACGTTTAGTCCACGGCGGAAAAAGACGTGAAACGGGTTCTGCATGTACGGAAGCCCCAGTCCGTTGTTGCTGAGCGGCGACATCACCACGCCGATGCGGTGGATGCCGTAGAGGTACTGCAGCACGGGGTGGTGGTCGAGGATGACGCCGTTCGCCACACTGTCGCAGAGAAGGTAGGAGTAAACGAGGACGTCCATCTGGCTGCTGCGCCCACCGGCGATGGCGCGCAGCTGCAGCGTGCAGAGCCCCTTGCGCCGCCGAAACGCGTTGAGGGAGCAGAGATTCACCCAGATGTTGTAGGCAAAGTAGAGGTCGCAGACGTTCTCCGACCAGGAGACCTCCGCCGGCCGCCGCGGCTTCCGCTGGAACTCGCTTTCGCGCTCCTCTTCATCCGAGACAATCACAAAGCCGCCGATGCGGGAGAGAAAGGAAGCCACCTGCGTGTTTTTCGGGTCCTCCGGGGCCAACGTCGCCATGAAGAGCGGCAGGAAGAGGTTCTCGAGGTGCTGCTGGTAGTGCTCCAGCGGCTCCGCCGGCGTCTCCCTCCGCATCTGCCGCCGCGGCAGGGCGATGAGCCACTGGTTGTTTGGGTGCTCATCGAGCCCGTGATCGTGGATCCAGTTCGCCGCCTTCTCCCACTCGTCCGGGGAGAGGCCGCAGATTTCAATGATGCTCTCCGTCGCCTGAATGCTTCGCTGCCGGGCGCCGTTGAGGGCGAGGATGGGGCGCACCGCGTCCGCGAAGTAGCGTCCCTTGTTGTGGGTGTCCGGGGTGAGGAAGAGGCGGAGCAGCTCCGCGCTGTTGCGGCCGGCGCGGTTTAGCTCGGGGTCCAGCACATCGTAGCGGTAGAGGCGCTTTTCGTTGGGCGGGGTGAGGCCGAGGCTGTCGACGCTCAGCTGGGCGGGGTCCGCCAAGTCCAGCTGCTCGCAGACGGCGCGCAGCGTCTGCGGCTCCTTCGCGTCCCTGGCGAGTTGCACCACCTCGTCCCCCTCCAGCTCCATCGTCTCCTGCATGTACTCCACCAGCCACTGCGGGTTCATGATCGAGGCGAGGTAGACGCCGTTGTCGACCTTCGTGCTGCTGGAGAAGACGCCCCCGTCGCGGCGGTAGCGGTCGGGGTTCTCCAGCTCGCTGTTGCAGAGCTTGTAGAGGTTGTACTTCTCCTCCAGCACGTGCAGGCGCTGGGAGCAGGCGCGGCGGCAGATGGGGTGCTGCATGGTGGTGTAGAGCGCCGTGACGTCGTCGTAAAACTGCTCCCACGACACGATGCGGGTGCGCTGGTCGCTGAACTGGAGGTAGCCCGACTCGAAGGAGAGGGCCACCGGCGGCACGAGCCGTTCCATCCCCTCCTGCTGCCCCTTGTCGACCGCCTTGTACTTCTCCCGCATCCGCACCGCGTTGAGGAGGTGCTGGCTGGCCTCCTGCATCTCAATCCCGCCCGCGTCGCTGGCGAGCTGCACTACGTACACGTTCTGCTTCGCCGCCCCGAAGCGCAGCTGGTTCTGGACGGAGCCCCTGTGCCGCAGCGAGCGCCTGCGGTGCGGAACGACGGGGATCCCGCCCGCCCCGACACCGAACGGGGGGACCATCTGCAGCAGCCCGCCGCCGACGCCGTCGCGCGGCACACTCGACGCCTGGCGGTTGCCGCCCCGCAGCGTAATGCCGTTGACGTCGTAGAGCGCGAACTGCGTCATGAAGTTGTTGCCGGACTCAATCGTCGGGCTCCGCAGGGATTCGCGGCGCTGCACCTCCTCGTCCCGCAGCGACGCCTCCGGGTCGTTTCCCGCGCCCGCCTGCCGCCGCTCCATCTTCCGCGGCGCCCTCGCTAATTTTCCCTCGTTCGCTCTATTCGCTCTGTTGCGCTCGGGAGGGAGACAAAAGAGAGAGGCGGAGGAGAAGCGCCGAGGACAAATGCACGAAGGACCGATAAGAAGCGCAAAAGGCAGGAGGAGTAGAAGGGACCTCGAAAGAGGCATCTCCGCAGAAATACAGCCACAGCCGCAGCCGCAGCAGGGGCGTCAAGCATCACCCGTTTGATCACCACCGCCCACCGCCGTTACGCACCAACCAACCGACTCAGCGCATCATCGTTGCGGGCCGCAAAGCGAAGGGGAGGAGGGAAGGAGGAAGAAGCCCTGCGCAAGCACGCAGGACGCCGAGGGGCGAGGGACAACCCCTCCCCTCCACACAGACGCAAACACACAAACATCAGTAGCAGCCGGCGATGGGTTAAATGTCTGTGACGCCCACCTCGGCAATGCCGGCGTCCATGTAGCGCAGCGGCTTCTTTGCGTGCGGCGGCACGGACTTGGCGCCGCCGCAGGAGTAGTCAATATCGATTGGGCACTCCCACACCGAACGTCCGGTGAGGAGCACCTCACGGTCCACGTAGTCGACGACGTTGCTGTAGTTGTACCGCACAATCTCATCCAGGTGCTTCCGCGTGTACTCGCTGTACTCGTACTTCCACTCGGGGACGTGCGGCCACTTCATCAGCGTCTCCTCCCGCGCCTTCTCGCGTCGCAGCGCCTCGAGGAAGACGGGGTCCACCTTGGCGTATGGCTGCGGCTCCCGCTTGTGCTCCACCACCGCCATCACCTCCGCCCCGTCGATGCTCGTGATGCCGAGCGACTGCGCATACTCGAGGCCGTCGCGTCGGTCGTATGTGATGTACGCCTCCCACGGCCCCTCAATCTCGTCCGGGTGCGTCGGCCGCGGCACCTCCTCCGCGCGCGTGTAGCGTGGCGGCTGCAGCGTGATGTTCGGGAAGTACCCAAGCTGGATGACGGTGCGCGCGAGGTACGAGCGGCGCTCCTCCTTCAGCCGCGCCAGCGGGTTCTTCGGCGGCGGCGGACGCTGCTTGCTCGCCGGCACGGGTAGGCGCGCCGCCACCACCGCCCCGTCGTCAGCCGCATCCACCTCCCTGCCGCTGCTCGAATCATTCCCACCACCGTCCGCGTCTTTTGCGGCGTTGCGGGCGGACGCCTCGGCGACGGCGTCGTTGGCAAACACGCCCGGGGCCAGTTCCACGCTGGCGTAGTCGTACGCGCTGGGCGCGGCCGACCACTGGTGGTACGCCCGTACGTCACTCTTCTCCGCCATGTACTGCGTCCACAGCTGCTCCGCCTCCTCCTTGCGCCGCAGCACCTCATCGGGCAGCCGCAGCTCCACCCGGGCGATCCCCTTGTGGGGCTCGAAGACGTCGTAGCGCCCGAAGAGTTCCCGCAGCCGGTCCGCCTCGACGCGGCGGCTGAGTGTCACCTTGACGACGACGGTGGGGTCGTGGGCGCCCGGCGGGGGCGGGGGCCCGGGCGGGTAGCGGTAGATGCCGCGCTCCAGCCGCTCCTGGAAGATCGCGACGGCCTCCGCCGTCGCCGCCGCGTCACGCTCCTTCACGACGCGCTTGATGTTTTGCATCGACTCCTGCACCATCTTGAGCCGCGAGGGGGCCGGCATCGCGCCGAGCTCCTCCTGGTGGCGCAGGTAGTGCTCCCGCGTGGAGTGCAGCATGTTGCGCTCCTTCAGCAGCAGAAACCAAATCTGCTGCAGGTCCGCGAGGCTCTTCCCGCGAAGGCTCTCGAGCGGCCAGGCCCCGCCCGGCACCGGAGGGCGCTTGTTGTTGAGAAAATTGTTGTCGACGAATTCGTAGAACGCCGCCACGTTCCTCGCGAGGCGGCAGCGGCGCATCCTCACGAGGCAACCAAAATAACAATAAAGAAAAAAGAGGAAACCCAGCGAAACCGGCAAATCTCTGGCTTGACGCTTGATGCCTTGAGGAGGCGGTGTGAGGCGTGCCCCGCTGCCGCGCTCCGCTACCCTGCTGCTACACCTAGCGAAAGAGAGAGAGAGAGAGAGAGAGAGAGAGAGAGGGTCGCGCTGCGGCTGTCGAGCACAGCGGCGGCAGGCGGCAGGCGCGGTCCCACTGCCACGGGGAAGAAGCAACACGCACACAAACAGAGGAAAGCAGGCGGAAACAACTACACGCAATAAAATTATGGCTGCCCGACGCACACACACACACACACACACACACCGAGAGAGAGAGATATATATATATCGTTTTGTGTGGATATAATGTGTGGCTGTGTATAGGCCCAACTTGGCGCAGCGGGGGACACACCCTTGCAGGAGGAGGCGAAGAAGAATCGGAGGCCCGCAAGAAGCAGAGGTGGCACCCGCCACCCCCTCCTCCTCCTTTCGTTCGTTTCCATAATGCATATTTCGTAGATTTTTTTCTTCTTTTCTTTTCTTCTTATGAGGGAGCTTCCTTCCTCCTTTCTGCCTGGGCCTCTTACGTGAACATCTTCTTGCACATGCTGCGCTCCTTCTCCAGCGCCTCACGCCGGGCACTCAAAATTTGGCCGCGCAGCTCGGGCACGAGGCAGTCAGGCTGCACGCCCTCCTCCCTGAAGAGGCGCTCCAGGACGTCCAGGTCGTTCTCCGCCGCAGCAAAATTCTTGAGGGCGCAGTTGCAGGAGGCGCGCCGCAGCAGCGCCTTCTTGTCGCCCGCGTGCCCGGGAACAGCGAGCACGGCCGTGGCGCACGCCACCGCCTCCACGTAGCGGCCAAGACGCGAGTTCACCAACGTCAGGTTGTTCTGCAGGGCGGCGTACAACTCTGCGACCTTGGTGAGTCGGCCCGCGTCGAGCGGGCAGCGCCTGGCCCTCGCCTGGCGGTTGACTAACATGTCCTGCAGGCTCCCCTCCGCCTCCTCCGTCGTCGCGGGGAGGTACTCTGCGAGGTGCATGCAGCCGCACCGGTAGCAGAACGCCGCCTCACGCAGCCTCTTGTTGGCGTCCGGCGTCCCCTCCTCTCCCTCCAGCCCAGCCAGAAGTTCGTTGCCCTTTTGCTTGGCGGCCTGAGCCTCCCGCAGACGCCGGTCGTAGGCGGCCTCCTGCTGTGGAGTGAGCCCCGCCCCCGTGGAACACATCTCTCCTCCCTCCCCGCTTCTCACCCTCGCTCTCTACGCCCTTTGCTCGGACGATGCGAAGGATCCTTCAGAGTTTCCGTCTTCCGCCAACTATTTCGGTCGCGCAAGAATGGGTCCAAGTGGAAAAGGAGCAAAGTCAACCGTGCGTGCGCCGACAGTACGGCGACAGCCTCAGATTTCACGCCTGCCTGTGAGAGCGAGAGCGAGAGCACGTGTGGGTATCCCCCTTTAAAAGTAACCACAAATCCTGACCGGGGGGGTAGTTGGGCCACCGCCTTCCGCACGTTCCGCCTCTTTTTTTTTTTATTCTTCAGTTTTGTTTTTGTGTTTGCTTGTGTGCGTTTATGTAATGTGCGGCCCACGCACACGGAGGAACCAATCAAACAAAAGTAATAACGAAGGAAACAGCTGCGCTGGCGCCTACATGGAGCCCCCCCCGCCTCCTCGCTTCTCCTCCCGCTCCTGCAGCCAACGCAGCGCGCGCCGCATGTCGTCCGGCAGCGGGCACTCTACGACCGTCTTCTCCGAGTTCGCATCCCAGGCATGTGCCGCGTCGACGAGCGCCTGCCGTGCAGCAGCTGCTGGAGGCGGCAGGAGCGTAATTCGGGACGCGTGCAGCGCGAGGCGATGCAGCCCCATCTGCTCCCCCAGCGCCTTCGCCCGCGCGTGATAGCGAGCATCGCCAAGCAGCGGATGGCAAAGCTGGGCAAAGTGCTGCCGAATCTGATGCCGGCGTCCGCTGCGCAGCCGCACCTCCACGTCATACACCCCACTGGCGGGGTAGTAGCGCAGCACACGGTACACCGTTGTCGCCGGACGCCGGTCCATGGACGCCGGCGGCAGTCCTCGCCCTCGCTGGCCATCCTGGGCCGCGAGCTGCAGGGCGTAGTCGGCGCCGTTGGCGAAGACGTCTCCTGTGATGACGCCGCTGGGGTTGAGGTACCAAAACTCCTCGCGTCCCAGCCGCGACGCCGGCGGGGGGCAGTGCAGCACAAGGGCCCGGTATGTCTTCTCCACGCGCCGGTCCACGACGCTTGCGCGCCGCGTCGCCACCAGCGACGGCTCCGTCTCGGTGACCAGCACCAGCCCGCTCGTGCCGACGTCGATGCGGTTGACAAGGCCGTGCTGGAAGAGCACGGGGACGTCGCCGCCCCTCCACGGCACGCACCGGGCGAGAAAATTGACGAGGTGCGGGTATGCCGCGTGCAGCGTCGTGCTCATCCCGGCCGGCTTCTGCACCGCCACCACGCCAAACGGCAGGTGGCGCGCGACAATGCCGGGCTGGGCGTCGGGCGCCGCCGCCACCTCCGCGCTCTGCTTCTGCCGTTGCTCCGCGAAGTACCCCGCTGCCGCGAGGAGGTCGACGGTCATGAGGCGCAGTCGCAGCTCCGGCACGCGGCACGAGACCGTCGGGCAGTGCGCGCCGCGGTAGGGCCCCCGCTGCGGTCGCGCGACGCGAAAAAACGTCTCTGTGGTCGTCGTGGGGTACTTCGTTGTGCGGCGAATCGAGCGGCCCACCAGCAGCGCCTCCGCCCCGCTCCACCCCGCCGCCGCCGCCCAATCCAGGGGGGTTGCGGCGATGTAGCGCTCGTGGTAGACGCCCTTGAAGTACGGCGCCGCACCATGGGCCCGCTCGGCAGGCACCGCGAAGTACACAACGCCAAGCGTCCGCAGCGCGTCTGTGGCGGCGGCGACGGTCTGTTCCTCTTCGCCAGCTGCGGAGTCGCACGGGAGGTGGGGGCGAAGGAGGAGGAGGAGCACCGCCGTGAGCAGCGCGGCCGCCGCCTCAGGGGCGAGAACCGGCGGCCCGTACATGTTCGTCTCCCGCACGAGGAGGTCCAGCAGCCCCGCCAGTGTCTCCACCTTACTGCAGCTCTCAATCCATGTGGAGACGTGATAGTTGCGCAGACTGGCGGCCTTACACACGACGAACTCCTTCAGTGCGTCAGGGTCGCGCCGCAGCTGCCCCAGTGTGCGGGCGGCAGACTGCGAAAGGGCGGAGCCTGTCACCGCCCCGTCCTCCGCGTCCACTGCCTCCTCCAGCGACCCCCACCACAGGCGACGACAAGCAACCTCGACTGGAATCCGTCGCCGCTTCCGTACGTCGTAGAAGTGTCGGAGCGACGGTGGACGCAAAAGCGCGCGCACCGCCACACGCATCACAGCCGGCGGCGCCAAAAGATTGCCCAGCTGAATGAGCAGGCCTGAGGTATATTCCTGAAACGCCGCGTAGTACGGGACAGGGGAGAAGAGTGTGTAAAGCGTCTGCATGCGGACCCGATGCAGCACATCCTCTACGCCGCCCAGCTGCTGCCCTTCTGCAGCGGCGGCAATGGTGCTGAGCAGGAGCCACGCGGCAAGCTCCTTCGCGGGGGCGCGCCAGACGTACGGCAGCATGGCCGCACCGGCGCCCTCAAACCGCACGATTGAGTGTGGCACATGCCGTGGAAGCTGAGAGTGGATCCACATCTTGCGGCGCAGCTCTACCAGCGCGGCAGCGGGGGGGTTGTCGGTGCCTCCTTTACCTTGGACCTTCCCACGCGCCTTGGGGAGGCCACGACGCGCGTGGAGCCCTGCGGTGGGCGGCCGACGCAGCAGCTCCGCCTCGGCCGGCGTCTCGGCTGCGGTGAGCAGCGCATGCGGGGCGCGTCCGAGACGTGCCGCGGTGCTGTGCACCCACAACTTCCCCTTCACGACGAGGGGACGCGGTCGGTTGAAGAACGTCGCCAGAACGTCGGACACGGCGGTGTCCCCGCTGGTGCAGCGACGCCCCTCCTGCGCCTCGCCGGGGGCGCCAGCCACGTCCCCGCGCACCGCGGCATCTGCATCTGCATCCCCGTCCTCCTCCCCCGCCTGCTCCTTCTGCCGTTCAGCCGCGGCCTCACGACGCCGCAGCGCGGCGGCGGCGACGCGCTCAACGTGGCGCAGGACGTCTTCCCAGCGCCCTTGCAGAAGCAGCTCCGCGAACGCGGCGTCAGCCCCGGCGTCTGCCTCGCTGGCCGTCGCCAACGTCACCTTTCGCCCTTCCACCTGAATGCGGTCCTGCACCGTGCGATCCAGCCCGCAGAGCTCGGCAAGCTTCGGGTCGCGCTGTTCCGCCTCACGCGCCGCCACCCACCACCGCTGCAGCCGCGTCACGACGGCGTGCTCGGCCGCACCGCCCAGCACCAGTGGGGCCTGGACGTCGTCGGTGGGCGTGAGCCCCGGCAACCGCTCGCCAAAGTGCTGCGCGTACTGCTGTAGAACCGCCGCGATGTCGACCGAAGAAATGTGGCGCGGCTGCTGCGGCTCGGACGGCCGGCGATGGCTGCGGAATTGCATCGCCCAGGAAAGCACCGCGAGGCTTCGCTCCCACGACGCGTCGGGGCTGGACGATTGAAGCAACGGCAGCGCCATCACACGGGACGCCTGACTCGCGTCCACGGAACTTTCTTGCGGCTCCCCCCGTGCACGGGCGCACGTCTCGCACAACGCTGCCCACTCCCCTTCCCGCTGCATGGCCAGCTTATGGTGCACCAGTAAGTCGACGTACGCCCGTGCACCACGGCGCCGCACGGAGGCCTCCAGGCGCTCCGCTCCCGCAGGGCTGCTGTGGCTGGAGGGAGTCACCCGCAAGGGCGCGAGCAGGAGTATCTTCGCCACCTTCGATTGCCGCGCGACAAACTCGGCTCTGTTGCAGCGGAAGCTGGCGTAGAAGACCCACTGCTGGAGCGCGGCATGCAGCCTTGCCTGCTGCCTCTCAGCGAATGTCAGCGTGTCCTCCTCCTCCGCCTCGTGGCCGTCAGGCGGCACCGCTTCAACGCCGGCGAGATGCTGCAGCGTTAGCGGAGCAGCAGCACCTGCGGCCTCCGCCTCTCCCGGGCGAGGCCGACGACGCCAGTAAGGTTGGGCCGGGCCCAACGCGGCCGCCGCCCAGCGCCTCGCCGCGCGCTCCTGAAACGCCGCTGCGTGATGCAGGGCCTCGTCTAGCATGCAGCGCTGACCGTGCAGTGCGGGTGTGCCGGGCTGTCGCCGCAGCACGCTCCGCAGCCCGCGTCCCACCGCCCGCACGTAGCTGCGGGGCACGGCAACGCGGCCGCCGAGCGCCATGCTTGTAGAGTGTTGATGCGAGGCGCCTTCCGCTCTCCCCCGCGCGTGCGTCTCTGCGCAGGGGCGGCGCGAGGGAATACACCCACAGAGAAGGCAAGGGAGAAGTAGGAGAGAGAAGGAGAGAGCGGGGGAGGTGGCGGTTGCCCCCCGCTCGACAGAATCAAAGGTTGACTCTTCCCTCCGCCTGCTCGCCACCGCACACCACCCAATTGCCGCTGCAGCATTCCCCGCCCCCTTCCTCTGCCTTTTGCCCGCTTCTTTTCCTTCGTTTCCCTCCCCCCGTTTCGGACCGGCGTGGCAGACGCACACACGGAAGCCGCGGGGGCGGCAGTCTGGGCCGAAGCCGAGTCATCGAAGCACGGCAACGACACGAGCAGCAATAATAATAAAAAAGGGCGGTGGGGGTGGAACTACACGCGGCTGAAACAAGCACAGAATTTCTTTTTTTCGTCCTTTTACTTTTTTTCTCTTTTCGTTTTTTTTCCCCCCACGCAATAAAAAG
>NW_021704312.1:19063-26751 GCF_003719485.1 Trypanosoma conorhini | reverse complement strand
TATATATATATATACACACACACACACACACACGCTTGTCTCCGTAAACGGCAATGTTTGCGGCGTCTGGGAAGGATAGCTTGGCGTCGACCATCCGCCGAATCGCAAATGACCCAGAGAGGCGTACATATATGGTGGAGGAGGAGATCAAGCGGACGAAGGAGCTTCAACGTAAAAATCTTCAGGAATATGAAAACACAGTTTCTTCCTTGTTAATCTGTTTGGAAAACTTTGACGTGGTGCGGAAGGACGCGCCAGAGATTCCGTGCGCGCTCACCGTGCTCGACATATTGCTTAGGCTGGACTTGACGACGATTCAGATGTCGCAATGCAACAGCTACGCCAGACTGTGCCTCTGTGCGGTCAGCGACACGTCCATCGCGCCGGCGGCGGCGCGAACATTTGTTGAGACGCTTCTGACGAGTATGACCTCCGACTTTGCCCGTGTGGAGATTGATGAGACGCTCTCGTGGATTGAGCAGTCGGACACCAGCATGCGGGCTAGGAGGATATGCGGGTTATTAGTTCTGGAGCAGGTGGCGCTGCGCATTCCAATGCTGATCCTGCCCAAGCTAGGCACTCTCTGTGAGAAGTTGTGGGGTGGATTGGCCTCGTCGGATGAGATGGTACGCGACACCTCCGCACAACTGTTTAGGACGTGTGGAAAACTACTTGGTAGCCGCTCCCCGACACTGCGTGCGAAAACGGTGGACACGCTGCTGTCTCAGCTCAAGGCGAAGCTTGCCGCAAAGTCACGCGAGTCCAACGTGGCTGGTTTGCTGGCCTTTGAGACCGTGGTGATGAGCTCAATAGGTGGTTCGTCGCAGCCACGGTATGAAGACTTGTCCATTATGTTAGTACCCTATATAATGTCAGGTGGGTCCTCGGCGAACTCCGAGCTTATGCGGAAGCTTCTCTTTCACTGCCTGGTTGTGCTCTGCCGGTACAACACGACATTGTTTATAATTAATCACCTGAAGGATACGGTGAGTTTTGCGCTTAAGTCTATTAGAAACCTATTTCAACACTGTGCTGCCTTTGATATGTTCAGTGAAATTATCCCGATGGTTGGCAAAGTGGCTTTTATGCAGTTTGTAAAGGAGACATGCGAGGCCGTCCGCTTTATCTCTGAAAAGTCCCCTACACCGTGTTGGGAGTCCCTGAAATGTTTCTCAGTGATTTTTAGAGAGTGCCCACACCCGGACGTCGAGAGTTACATCGAGCCGTGCATTGAAAATGTCTTTAACTGGGGTTTGTCCTCGCAGCTGATTGAATGCATGCGGGATATTATCGCCTCCTCCAGCGTCAAGGGCCGGACAAAGCTGGAGGAGGCGCTCCTCGACATGATCTCTGTGACGCTGTGTGGCCTGCCGTTTCGCCAGGTGACGGGGACGCGAACAAAGACGGTGACTTACCCCGAGTCTGAGCCAACCGAGAGCCAAATTGTGGTGGCCCTGAATGCGCTGATACAGTTTGGTTTTTCCGACTCTGAGCTTATGGGTGACTTTCTCCGTGACTCGGTGCTCCCACTCATCGATAGCCCGAGTGCGAGCGTGGGGAGGGCCGCCATTAGCACCATTGTCTCTCTCCTAATCCCACCCGGCATAAACGGAGAGTTGACGATGGCCCGTAGGATATGCGTGGATATGATTGTCTCACGCATGCTCGTTGTTGGACTGGCCAATCCAGACCCGGTGATACGCGCGGCGATTCTCTCCTCCTTCACCCCGTCGTTTTACCCGTACCTGAGTGAGCTGCAGTTCCTGACGCAGTTGTTCTCGGCGCTTGGGGACGAGGACATTGACTGCCGCATCGCCGCCACAGGACTGCTCTGTCGCATGGTTAACCACGACCCGTCGCACATATTGCCCATTTTACGTAAAGAGATATTGCACATTTTCTACGCCCTTTCTACCGAAGAGAATGGAAATAGCATTCTGAACGGATTGCTCTTGTTAGACGCAGTCGCGTCCAGTGCCCCGCAATTTGTGGTGACCTTAACAGACGGTGTCATTAAAGTCCTTGGACGCCACCTCACAGCTCTGGAGGCGAACTCGCCAATTTTGCAGCCACTGCTTCGCTGCTGCACCTCCGTGGCTCGTGCGGTGCGCTTTTTTGGGCACAACAAACCTGTTTTCACAGCCGAGGTGGAGCGAGTGTGTGAGTTGTTAGACTTCCTGCCGCTCGACACGGAGTTTGCCGCCTCGCGTTTGTGGTGCCTGCGATTCATTGGTGCCACACTGGGTCCTCAAATTGGGGGACGTTCACCGTACGATGTCTACCCGCAGCTGTATCGCCGCCTTTCTGGGATATTAAGGAACAGCGACGATGACCTGAAGCTTCGCCTCGAGGCGCTACGTTGCGCTGGGACCATTGGAGCTCTGGACACAAGTGTCTTTCAGTCACTGAACTTGGGCCACGATGCGCAGCAAACGAAGTTGGAACGAAGCACCTCACATACACTTAGTCATGCCATGTGCTGCCGCCTTGTGTTGCGCGCCATTGCCTCGCTGCTCGACCCAGGTGAGAAGCGCGTCTCAGTAAGCAAGGACTCTTTGCTGCGCGTAGGCATTCAAACTATTCTACACATTGGTGAAAGCTGCCCATGCTCCCGTGCCGGGATGGCGATCGTGGTCCCCCCTGTTGTACGTGCGGCCAGTGAGCTCGGCCCTGGTCGCCTCTTTGGCGTTGTCTTGTATGAGTTGACGCAGATTGTAAAGTACGTGGGCCCGGCGTTGCTTTCGGACGTGGCGACGCTCTATACCTTTTGCGATGTGGCGTGGGAGCGGTGCCCTGTCTATCGCTTTCTTGTCGTCCGCCTGGCGTCAACGATTGCTAGCCTTCGGGAAAAGGGGGACCAGAAGTACCGGCAGGGCGACGCACGTGTACTTCCCGTTAAGCTTGACGCCCTAAATGACGTCAATTCCTCCGAGTTTTTGCGGTACGCCATACTGGAGTACGTTGTGAAGCACACGGAGACACTTTATTTCTGTGCCGAGATTGTGGTGACGAACCTCCTTCGTGCCACGCAGGGAAACTCTGTAGAGTTCGTGGTGTACGCCGTGACGGCTCTTCGGACTGTCTGCTGGACGCTGAACGTTGATGAACTCACCGGCGTCATTGTGCGGGGACTGCTCTCTGCGCTGCGGATGCACTCCCCCGCCCTCACGCGGGACGCGGAGTACACGTCTTTTACCAACCGAATCATGAGTGTCTTCTGTGTGTTGATGGTGAAGCTGCAGGGCGAGTTTATCAAGTACTCCTCGGAGGTTATCCGGACACTCAAGACACTCCGCATCTCCCACGCCGAGTTCACGACGTTGCAGGGGCTGCTGCTGAAAGGATTTCGCTGCGCCCTGCGCGAGAGTTCATTGGCGGAGTATCACGATCAGGTTGTCTCGCTTCTAAAAAAGTGTGCGTTGATGGCCACGCGAGGGATATCGTACCTTGGAGAGGTGTGGTCTGCGCGAAACAACGCGGAGGACGCAGCTGTGGTATTTAGCGATGACGAGCGTCCGCTTCCCCTGGCGGAGAAGCGGATCATTAACACTCTTAAGACCACTCCACTCACGAAGGAGGAGTGGCTTCGCTGGATTGATCAGTTTTCTATATCTGTCATGCAGGAGTCTCCCTACCGTGTGTTTCGCTGTGTTTCACAGCCTATTGGCACCAATGCAACCCCGCTTGTGGAGCGATCACCGGAGTTTACGCAGGAAATCTTGCGCCTCGCGTTTCGTGCGCTTTGGAGTTTTGGCAGCGCCCTTATTCGCTCCTCCATCCTAGACTTCTTCCGGCAAACGCTGCAGCAACCCGCTTGGTCCTCCACTGTGCCTGACGACTTCGTCACCGGCATGCTTTCCCTCATCGAGTACATGGACGTCGTCGGGATGACGCTTCCGATTGCGGCAAGCGACCTCTCCGAGTGTGCGTGGCGCCGAGGAATGCTCGCAAAGGCGCTTTACTGGCGTGAGGCCGCCTACCGCGAGGATCCTGCAAGCACAATAGAGTCCCTCACCATCCTGTACAGTGAGTTGCACCAGACTGACTCCGCGGTGAGTATCCTCGGTGGGGCGAGCGAGAATCAGAAGCGCTACCTACTGCAGCAGTCTGAAATTTTGAAACTTGCGGGGTATACGGAGGCGCTGCGGCTCACGCAGCGCGAGGTCGACAAGGACATGATGGGTTCAGAGACGAGCAGTGAAAGCCTCGTGAAGCCGTTGCCGTACCGATCGAAGAATTTTAGAAGGTTTTGTGGCGTCGCGGGCCGTTCGATCTCCGACGGCAATGCCTCCTTTCGTGGTGAGGACGCCGCGCTTGACCTCCAGCTGGAGCGGGGGGTGCGACAGATGATGAGCCTCAGCGAGTTTGGCGACTACGACAAGGTGCTGCAGCAGTGGGAGGATTTGTTTAAACGCTACAAGGGGAAGAAGGTGGAGAGTGAGGAAAATATCCTTTTTTACGTCTCACAGTATGCCGCAGACGCCTCCATCCGGCTGCAGTCGTGGGGCACGTTGGAGGACGCGCTGCTGTGGATGCCGCAGGATAGCGTGCACTACCACATCTCGCGGGCGGCGCTGAGTATTCACAAGGGCCAGTACGATGAAGCCTCGTTGGCGGTAGACGAGGGCCGCAAGCTTTTGCTAGATGATCTTGCCGGGCTTTTGCATGAGTCCTACATAAGAGCCTACGAAAGTCTTGTCGTTGCGCAGAAGTTGTCCGAGTTGGAGGAGGTGATGACGGCGAAGCGCGCCAAGGAGACGGCGTCGCTGCAGCACTTCTGCAGCATTGCACGTCTGTGGAGTCAGCGTATTTTGATGATGTCGCCCACGGTGCCCGTGTGGAAGCAGGTGCTCAGTGTGCGGGGCCTGCTTATCCCCCCAAGCGAGGACGTCACGACACAACTGCGTTTTGTAAAACTCTGCCGCCGCGAGAATGCGAAGCAGCTGGAGCGCTTCACCTTGTTTCAGCTGCTTGGCTCCCGTTGCCCAAACTACGAGCAGCTCATGAGCCCCAGCGCCAATCCACGTGTAGTGATGCAGTACATCAGCTTTCTTTCCGCAAATGGGGAGTTGGGGCCAAAGAGTCCGTATGGCCTTGAGAGCGATCTGCTTAGAAAACTGATTGACACGCACTCCACGGTGGAGAACGCGACGCTTCTCTCCCGCGCCTATGCCCGCCTCGGCACCAAGGCCGAGCTGCAGGAGGCGATTGAATGCTACAAGGCCGCGACGCTGTATGACCCCAACTGGTTTCACGCCTGGCGTATGTGCGCCGAGGCGAACGTGGAGCTGCTTAACATAAACTACTCCGACGCGGCGTACGCCGGCGCAATTGAGGGGTACATTCAAAGCATCAAGTTGGGAAACTCCGACTCCACCATGATCCAAGACGTGCTGAAGCTGCTGACGTTGCTGAGTCGTCCCTTGGACTCCGTGGAGGGGCTGCGAAAGTTGCGTGAACGCGTCTTAGACGTCTCCGCACGGGCGTGGTACTTGGTGGTGCCCCAGCTCATCGCTCGCCTGGACTCTGGGTCCGATGACAGCTGCCAACTCATTGCGGACATCTTGACCCCAGTGGCCTTTGATTACCCGCGCTCCCTGCTCTACCCACTGAACCTGTCGGCCATGTCTGACTCTGAGCGGCGCAAGAGGCTGGCACACATGATTCTCGAGAAGCTGCAGGCCAAGTTCCCCGTCATCGTCCTTCAAGGTCGTCTTGTTATTGATGAGTTACTCCGCATCTCGGAGTTGGTGTACGAGAAGTGGTACGACCAGCTGGACGCCGCCGCCAATGCCTTTTTTGGCCGCCGACACTACCATGAAATGGTGGAAAGCTTGCTGCCCCTGCACGACGAGCTGCATCGGTCGCCGGAGACCATTGTCGAGGCAGAATTCACCTGCAAGTACAGCAGCATTCTGCAGGAGGCACATGAATGGCTGCAGTCCTACACGCGAACAGGGTCTGTTGCAGACTTGCATTCTGCGTGGCATATCTATCACCGCGTGTATCGACAGATTGACGAACACATACGAGCCCGGAATCGATTGCGGTTGCCGTTTTGTAGCCCGAAACTTTTTGAGGCGAGGAACCTTTCCGTAGGCATTCCGGACGCCATGCCGACGGAGGAGGGCAGTGTCTCCTGCATTGCCTCCTTTAACGACACCCTGGTTGTGATTGCGAGTAAGCAGCGACCAAAGCGCCTAAGCGTGATCACCACGGAGGGGAAAAAACAAAAATACCTCCTAAAAGGACGAGAGGACTTGCGGCTTGACGAGCGTGTGATGCAGCTTTTTCGGCTCGTGAACACACTTATGATGTCGGACTCACGAGCCTGTAAGAATTCCGGGTTTGAGATTACGCGTTACTCCGTCACTCCATTGAAAGACACTGTGGGCATCATCGGCTGGGTGAGTGGCTGCGACACCCTTCACGAGTTGGTCAGTAAGTATAGGACGTATCGCGGCGTTCCGGTTGAGTTGGAGTTACGAATGTTAAATCAAATCATTGTCTTTGACCAGCCCAGGGCATATGATTTTCTCAGTGTGATGTCAAAGGTGGAGGTCATGGAGTTTCTTGCCGATCATACGACGGGGCATGATATTCGCAAGGCGATGTGGGCTTCTGCTGCCAGCTGTGAGACTTGGTTGGAGCAGCGACAGGCGTTTACCACGTCCTTGGCAACCACAAGTGTGGTGGGGTACATATTAGGTTTGGGCGATCGCCACCCAAATAATATCATGATCCAACGTACATCTGGGTTAATGGTCCACATTGACTTTGGTGACTGTTTTGAGGTCGCCATGACGCGCGACAAATTTCCGGAAAAGGTCCCGTTTAGACTCACCCGGATGCTGCGCAACGCGTTGGATGTTTCGGGTGTTGATGGGGCGTTTCGCACAAGAGCAGAGATAGCCATGTGTGTCTTGCGTGACGGCAGCCACAGCGTTCTTGCCATACTGGAGGCCTTTATTCAAGATCCACTGATCTCGTGGCGCCTGCTGAACCGGCAAGGAGAGGAACCAGAGTCGTCGACACAAGGCCGGCCTTTTGAGCAGATGGAGCCAGGAAAACTCTACTCACCCGCTGTGTTCAGAGGGGAGCCGCCCAGGGATAGTGTCTCAACCGAGGCTATACGAACCGCCCGTTATGCATCTGTGCGGGAAGAGATTGACATCTTCCACAAGGGCGTCACCATCTTTGGGCGTGTGCGTTCAAAGCTAAAGGGTGAAGATTTTCTGCACACGACATGGTCCGCCGCAAGCATGAATCCAAAGGTGCAGGTGGCCCGTCTCATAGTGGAGGCGACAGACATCACAAATGTCGCGCAGTCCTGGTCTGGTTGGTACCCCTTTTGGTGAGGCGTTCGTTTTTGATTTTGTCTCTTTCCTCCTTGCCCTTTCTGCTCACTCCTGGCGCCAACAGTTGTTTATCGACTGTTTTTCTTTTTGTATTTTGTTTTTGTCTATTGCTTGTTGTGTGCTGCGATTGCTCTCGTGTTCTCCCCGCTGCTGCTGCTGGTGGTGGTGGTGGTGGTGGTGGCGGTGGTGGTGGTGGTGTTGTTTCTTTGACTTGTAGGGCGATGCGAAGCCCTTGCCAACTGGCGTTGAGTTGAATGTGTGGCGTGGGTAGGAGGAGAACGGGACTGAAGACTGTCGTCTGCAGTGTGTTTATCTCCTCCTTTTCTTTTT